>NC_056737.1:352929897-353184897 GCF_019279795.1 Protopterus annectens | reverse complement strand
GTGTGTGTGTGTGTGTGTGTGTGTGTGTGTGTGTGTGTGTGTGTGTAATCCAAATCTCCAAGAGTATGTGTGTCACCTACTTGGGCAGGGACAGAAAGCACTGGTTGGAGAGAGAGGATGCTGGAGGTCTTGTCTTGGCCACTCAGCTGAGATCTTAACTCTATAGCTGTGCCAGTGGGGAGTCTTACTGGGGATCTGGAGAAAGAGGAAGAAACCAGCCCTGGACTGACTGTGGTCTCTGTATGCTGTTAAGGGAAATTGGACTTGATGCAGAAAGCTGGATCTGGAAATACTGTGCATGTACTTATCATCCACCCAGTGTACATCCCCCACTGGTGCCACTGGTGAGGATTGGGCCTCCTTGATTACTGGTCCAGTGGTGGAGGCATCACATTTATTGGCTGGCAGTGGTGGGATCACCACATCACATATTATGATTCAGTGGTTTGGGTATTGAACTCTTATAGCCTGTAAACAGTGGTCACTAAAGAAAGTACTTTTAATCAGCCACACAGTGAACATTCAGAGTTTCATATCACAATAGCTTTATATTTTTTGTTAGCTTAGTTAGTCTGGGAGAGCAGGCAAGGATATCAACAGTGGAGCATGACAAACTGACATGGAACCAATTGGCTGAGATGTGCCAAAACAAAAGGCTGGTGCATGCCAACCTGACTAAAGCAGAAATTATTGCAACCTTAGTCACAGCTGCATCACAGACCAGCAGCCAGGAGGACAACTAGATTGGCCTTGGGAATGTATAAATCTAAGAAAATAGACAGATCAACCTTTCCACAGAAAACTTGAAAATCCATCTGGAGTTAAAGAGACTTGAACTGGAGGCCATACATTTGGAAATAGAATCAGCAGAGAGAATGCAGCATTTGGAGGATGAAGAAAAGGAGAGACTGCAGCAGGTGAAACAAATTGAATTAGAATCAGTCGAGCAACTGAAATATCTGGAAGCTGAGGAAAATAAGAGGCAGAGGCAACATGAAAAGGAGATGCTGACTCTTCACCAGGGTCATGGAGGTAATGGAAGGGAATAACTGAACCCCAGAAGAAACAAAGGTCAGTAAATTCCTTCCACAATTTACAGAGAGTGATCATGTTGATAGTTTTATTCATATGTTTGAAAGGGTATGTAAACAGTATAATGTTGACCAAGGGCTCTGGGTATGGTTGCTGACCACCTTAATCCATGGTAAAACTGTAACTGCTATTTCTAAATTTTCTGATACTAATTGCTTAAATTGTGATACTGTTAAAAATTGTTTATTAGAGTGCTTTAAGTTAACACCTGTAGCTTATAGAAAAATGTTTTGTGAGCATAGGCACAAGGCAGATGAAAGTGTGTGTGAATATATTGCTGAGTTAAGCACTTGTTTTCATAGATGGGACAGTGGGTGTCAAACCACTTTTGAAGGGCTGGCAGACTTTTTGGTGAGAAAACAAACCCTTAGCACTTTGCCTGAGGACGTGAGAATGTGGTTAGCAGATAGGGAATGTAATACTGCAGATGAGTTGGAGAAAAAAAGAGACCTATATCTAGCAAGCAATGTATCACTGCACATTAAAGGGATACCCAGTGCTGCTCATGGATCTAATGGAACCCATGATGGGTAGCCTAAGCCACCACAACAGAGTCCACCAGTAGCATGGAAGCCTCTAGTCCAGGTACATGGCCAGGACCAAGGGTTAAATGTTTTAAATGCAACCAGTTGTGCCATTTAGCATATAGATGTCCACTGAGGCAAGATGGGGAACAAAAGTTGGGAGAGCCAGTACATGGGAATGACAGAATGCCAGTGGTAAGTTGTCTAGAGATAACAAGGGTACCAAACTACAACAAGAGGTTATATCCTTCCATAGTACATGAGAAACAGGCCGCTGCTAAGAGAGACACAGCCTCTGACTTAACCATTGTGAAGCCTGCAATGTTTAAAGAGGAGCACTACTTGCTTGGGCAGCCTACTCCAGTCAGAGCTTTAGGAGAGACCCCATTTCAAATATATTTGCCTAGTGTTCACCTTGACTGGCAGGGTGTAAAAGGAAGCAAGCAACTAGGTGTGTTTGAGGATATCCCTGCAGATGTCCTGACAGGGAATGAATTTGATAATGTAGTACCTTGTGTGCATGGAGTTACACACAGTCAGCCTTGGAGACAAGCATATGGGTCTGGTAGCCTGTGGGGACCCAGACAGACTGCATACTTGAAGCCAGGACTTGTGAGGTGGCTACTTCAGGGAGGGAGTTACCCAGTAGCAGTGAGACTGGAGGTGAGCCACAGCTGCTTCTGGGTACTGATGTTCTCTTGGACAGAGTGACTGCAAGGGAAGAAGTGAGTAGTAGTAACCAGGCTGACAATGAGGCACCACTGTCAGAGAATGCAAGACTTCCTGTGAAAGGAGAGCTGGGATGGGTTACAAAGAAAGAGTTGAGACTGACTCAGCTCCCAGACCCTACATTACAGGGCTTGAGGGAGGTAGCCAGAGAGGCACCTGATTCTCAAGGAAAGGGGGAATCTGTACACTGGGATAAAGGGTTAGTGTATAGAGAGTGGACCCCTGAGGGAGGGCTAGAGGGTGAGAGAATACAGCAGTTGTTAGTGCCCAGAGCCTACTGTCTGGTACATCTAGCCATAGCCCATGACATTCCTTTTGCAGGTCACATGGGCATAAACCATGCAAAGAGAATTATTATGCAGAATTGTTATTGACCTGGAATTTCCAGGGATGTAACCTGTTAGCAGTTGCAAAAGGTAGGCAAAGCAGGAGACAAGGTGAAAGCTCCTTTGCTGCCTTTGCCTGTGATTGATGAGCTTTTTCATAGGATAGCTATGGACATTGTGGGGGCTCTATGTGAGTACCCCATATAACACAAGGAAGAAGTATATCCTAGTGGTAGTAGATTATGCTACCAGATACCCTGAGATGGTGGCTTTGTCCTCCATTGAGACAGAAAACGTGGTAAATGCTTTGTTAGAGATTTTCAGCAGGGTGAGTTTCTCAAATGAAATACTGACTGACAGAGGTGCCAATTTCATGTCAGACCTGCTAGCTTGTTTGTGGAAGCACTGTGGGTTGATGCACCTAAAGACCACCCCTAATATCCCCAGACTAATGGTCGTGTTGGGAGCTTAAACTCTATACTAAAGACCATGCTATGGGCATATGCAGACCAGTTTAAGAGGTAATTGGACAAATATTTGCCCCATCTGTTGTTTGTTTATAGAGAGGTGCCCCAGGAATCCACAGGTTTTTCACCCTTTGAGTTGCTGTATGGGCATATGGTGAGGGGACCTCTAGAGTTGATTCATGATGAGTGGGAGGGTGAGTGTGAATCCCACATGGAGTCTGTTTTGGCATATGTCCTAAACCTCAGGACAAGGCTCAGGGGAACTCATGGGCTTGGCCCAGGAGAACCTGGCTGAAGCCCAACAGCAGAAAAAGGTCTGGCATGACAGGAATGCTCATGCTAGAGAGTTTGCTGTGGGGCAGCAGACTATGAGTCTCATTCCTGTCAGATACAGTAAGGTGCAGGCAACTTTTGAGGGACTCTTAATGGAAGTAAGGGAGGTCAGTGAATTTTACTAAATGGTAGAACTGCTAGGCAGGAGGCAGGGGCACAAACATTACCATGTGAACATCGTAAAGCCTTACCATGATAGGGAGACCCTGCTGCTAAGTATTTGCAGTGGATGGCAGGAGTAGTCTGAGGGGGATCTGGTGACTGATATCCTCAGTGAGGCTTGCACTGACACCTCACTGGAAGGAGTAACAATGCCCCAGCAACTATCCCCCTACCCAGGTTCGAGAAATCTGAACAGTGTTACAGGAATGTGGGGGCATAGTCATTGGGAAATCAGGGTGCACCCACCTAGTGCAGCATCTGGTGCAGCACCATGTGGATACAGAACCCCAAAGGTCTATTAAGCAGGCCCCTTATTGAGTGCTTGAGAGAGTCAGACTCTGAGGGAGGAGATACAGGAAATGTTGGAACTAGGGGTAATCTAGGAGTCCAGCTGACCCTGGGCCTCCCCAGTGGTGATAGTACCAAAGAAGGATGTCAGCACCAGGTTCTGTGTGGACTATAGGAAATTAAATAGTCACAGAGTCAGATGCTTACCCCATGCCTAGGACAGATGAAGCCTTAGAGCAGCTGGGTGGGGCTAAGTATCTTACCACTATTGATCTTATCAAGGGCTACTGGCAGATGCCCTTGACTCCCAACACTAGAGAGAGGTCAGTATCTGTGACTCCTTTCAGCTTGTATGAGTTCATGAAGATGCCCTTTGGGATGAAAAATGCCCCAGTGACTATCCAGAGGGTGGTAGATTGTAACTTAGTAGGAGCAGGAGATTTTGCCCTTTGGTTACCTGGATGATATTGCCATCTCCAGCCATTTCTGGCAAGAGCACCTTCAGCATGTCAAGGAGGTGCTGGGCAGACTACAGAGGGCAGGGTTGACCATTAGGCCCAGTGAGTGTCAGATGGGTATGGCAGAAGTCTCCTACCAGGGACAGAGTGGGGAATGGTAAGATCAAGCCATAACCTGACAAAGTGAAAGGCATTCAGCCATGGCCTGCTCTTGTTACCAAAAAGCAGGTGAGTGTATTCTTAGGGACAACAGGGTACTAGAGAAAGTTTGTCCCCAATTATAGTACCATAGCTGCTCCTCTCACAGACTTGACAAGGAAAAACTGGCCAGATAAGGTATTGTGGACCCCAGCATGCGAGTAGACATTCCAGAAGCTTAAAGGAACTTTGGGTGGATCCCTTGTGGTAGCCAGTCCAGATTACAGCAAAGGATTTGTTGTATGCATAGATGCTTCAAACCATGGGGTGGGGGCTGTACTCAGCCAGGTTTCCTCAGAGGTAGAAGAGAACCCAGTGGTATATCTCAGCAGTAGGCACCATCCCAGGGAGGAATGCTATGCAGCTGTAGAAAAGGAATGTCTACCCATATTGTGGGCTCTGCAAAAGCTTCAGCTCTATCTGTATGGAAAGAAATTCACTGTAGTTACAGACCACAATCCCATAACATGGCTACTTCGAGCCAGCTGGCAAAATGCCAAGTTACTAAGATGGAGCCTAGGGTTGTAGCCATATGATATGACAGTGTAACCCCATAGTGGGGTTAGCAAAGCCAATGTGATCTCAAGACAGGAAATGGGTTAAGGTATTCCAAGATAGGCTCATCCCTCTCAAACAACGATTCTCAAGGGTTACTTGAAAAACTAGCTTGAGTATTCAAGGGGAGGGGGAGAAATGTTATGAAAGGAGGTACTGCCAGCCCAGCTATCTGGAATTTTGTAAATAATTATATGTCATTTCTGAATTTCAACATGATTTATATAGAAGTGTGACAAAGGAAGATACCGCCAGCACAGATCTCTGAAATTTTGTAAATGGCTATATATCATTTGTGAATATCAACATAATTCATATAAGGGACTTGTGTTACAAGTGTACTAGAACTGTATGTCAGGTGTACATCAAACTGCTGGTACAGAAGTGTGTGTTGAAAAGGTTTTTGCAAAATGCTTACAATGTATCCACAGTGTACCCAACTGGAATAGAACAGAAATGTACATACACTACTATTAACTATTTAAATGTATATATTTTGACAGGGGATGTGGGAATACAGAAGCTTAGCTTGCAAAACTTCAGAAAAATACTTGAAATTAAATTACTTTATGGCTAGGCAATAAAAAGATGTTATTTTTCAGTTTCAGTGTAGCAACAGGCATACTATCTGTGCTGAGAAGTTTTCTGTATTGTCTTGGCAGTCTTTTATTGTTTTATGACTTCCAGGATCTGCAAATATCTGAGGAAATGCCTCTGTGTATGTATTTTCACAGGTAGATGCTAAATACTTCTAGCTTTCAGCAGTGAGGGTTTTACGTGAGATAGAGTCAGATGACAAAAATGATGTTATTCTGCAAGCTATAACAGTAGTAATATTTCAGATGTTAATTTAAAAGCCCTCTGTGAGAGAGAGAGAGAGAGAGAGAGAGAGAGAGAGAGCATTCTGCATTCTGTCTTGGACCTGACAATATCCATTCAACACACATCTACCTTGTTGCTCTAATTAAGTGTACTAGGTTATAGTAATTATCTTAGATATAGTCAGCAATATAGCAAAGATTAGCTTAGATTTTTTTTATTTATTTGAAGCTGTCCTGCAATGTTGTTATAAATATTTCCTGTGATCTTGAACTCTGATAACACTGTAAATATATACTGAGTATTTTATTGTTCTTTTATTATTTATTATTAAATATATTTAAACCTTTCATTGTGGCTGATCTTTATGAGACATATTTATGTTCTGAGAGTACTTACATATTTATTTGGTGACACTGTGTAGGCCACTTCTATTAACCTTGCTGTTGGTCAAACTACCATTTGTATTAACAGTAACATTACACAGTAAGATTGGACACCCTTTGTTAAGGGCCTTAAAGTAGCTGATAAAGAGTTGGCTGGTGGCAGTAATAATTACCTTATAGTCTGAGCAGAAGGGGGCATAGTTAATTAACCTGTGCCAGCCTTTCCCAGGTGTGTGTGTGTGTGTGTGTGTGTGTGTGTGTGTGTGTGTGTGTGTGTGTGTGTGTGTGTGTGTGTGTGTGTGTGTGTGTGTGTGTGTGTGTGTGTGTGTGTGTGTGTGTGTGTGTATACATATAAATCAAATATTCAAGAGTATGTGTGTCAGCTACTTGGACAGGGACAGAAAGCAGTGATTGGACAGAGAGGATGCTGGATATATTGTCTTGACCACTCAGCTGAGATCTCAACTCTATAGCTGTGCCAGTGGGTAGTCTTATTGGGGATCTGAAGAAAGAGGAAGAAACCATCCCCAGAATGACTGTGGTCTCTGTGTGCTCTTAAGGGAAATTGCACTTGATGCAGACAGCTACATCTGGAAATACTGTGTGTGTACCTGTCATCCACGAAGTGTATGTCCTCCACTGGTGCTAGTGGTGAGAATTGAGGCTCCTTGATTACTGGTCCAGTGATGGGGCATAGATTTTTCCAGCCTCATCTGAGAGAGCAACAGTGTTCTGTACTACTTGCTTTAGGTTTGCATTTCTAGCTTTTCATTTTGTTTCTAGCTTGGTTCTCCATAGATTCATTGAACACCATTTTTGTCCTACCCATATAAGACTTTTCCTTTCCTACTAGCTTTGCTCTGATGACCACTGGTCAGCTCTTGTTATTCCCCACTTATTTTTTATTGGACTCACTTTGCTTGCATGTGCTTGGAGTGATTATCCCTCCCATTGCTTTTGACTGCACTCTCAACTCACCTCCATGTTACACAGTTTTGCTTCTGTAACTTCTTTGGATTGAATCTTGTCTATAGCTCTTATATTTGTACCTTTTGACTTCCAGGTGGGTTTAAGGGCTTGTATCTACCCCTAGCACTGATATGAATAAGCAAATGAGTGCAGTATATCATTGCTTCTATTTTATCTTGTCTGGCTTCATATACTGGATTTTTAACTGGTGTATTTATGTTAGTTTTCTTTAACCTCTGTGAAGCCTACCTTTGACAAAGTCCATTCCAAAAATGTGGGTCCTATCACTTGGTCTTTATGAGAATCCCTCTCCATGTACTTAAGCTTTTCATTTCTTCTTATTTGTCTCTGCTATGAACAAAGGCATACTAAATAATAACTGATTTCCAAATATTCTTATATCAGTATTGTTTAAGAAGATTTCATGTGTTTTCTCCTAACCTTTCTCCAAATCCCCCACTCTTATTGCTTCCTATATGAATACCTTACACTGAGGATTTTGGTGGGCTGATAAATGCTTTTTTAAATAATTTCTAATGATTTTCTAAGTGTCAAATCTTTTGCTTATATTGACTCCTTCAGAAAGTGAGACTTCTGTTCATTTTCCAATATTCAAAGTTCATTTCTCATTATCCCATTAGTAGGATTTATTTCATTGTAGATGTGTATTCCATTTCTTTCTACAATTTATGTTTTGGGTTAAATAACATTTGATTACCCTCTTGTTTCCCCTGAAATGGCTATGTGCTTCCACTTCCCAAATGTTTTTACTTCAGTTTTTCCAAATTTTCACTGGGAACAATTTCTAACCAATTTCTAACTGATTAGAATTATCTCTGTATATATCTGTCATTAGCATCATATTCCCATCTTTTGACAGCATCAGAATTTTTATGGACATATGCGTTCATTTTCCTGTTTCTTTTTCACTTATCTATTGATTCCTACCATATTTTTTATGGTTGGTTATTTTCAGCTGTCTTTTATTTAGGGGGTTCTTTCTTCACTTACCCTCCATCTTCTGCTTTCCTGGATAAGTTTTAAACAATCCCCAAGTTCTGTAATTGTTTGCTGATATATATGGATGTATATACTGTCTTAGCTCCTCTATTTTATTAGTACACATTTTGTTCTTTCCCTTGATGTCGACTCTCCCCTCTTTACTGAAAATAACTTGATAGTGTGCTTCAGATATTTGGTCCCTTTCTAAGGCCCCAGATTTCAGTCGAGATTTTTTAGCTATTGAGGGAATTTTCATAAGTGGTGTTTTTATGTGCTAATCATTCTCTTTGATATATCATTTTTTAACTGTGTTCTGATCCTCTGATAGGCCTATTCCATTTCAGACAGTAATATTACAAATTTTTAGTATTGTAGGCTGCCTTTCTGCTTGGTACAATGTCTAGGCCAATTGATTGGGATTGGGTAGTACTACATTGCATGGCACTTCTAAAGTATGTGTGCCTACTGGAAAATTCAATCCCAGAATCAATTTGTGAATTACAAGTTTGTTTTCCAAGTCCCTATCGGAGTGGCTTTTTCTTCAGAGAAGTTTGTAAATGGTGGTTAAAGAGATTTACACAACTCTTTCTTATAGTACTGCTAATGTCTTTGACTTGCTTTTACATTTTTAAACATGCAGTTTAACTTTTTTTTTAATTTCATTGATATAGTTGTCTGAAGAAACCAATAAGCCATAGAAAAGACCTGTTTTATATTAGTGCATAAAAGTCATCTGGCATTTATTATTTTGCATGGTGATAGCTAACAAATACACATATAACCCACATGTATTCATATTTTAAATTTTTACTGTAGCAATAATACACATTGTAATACAACATTCTGAAAAAATACAATTTTCTTAACTAGATTTCAGAGGTACCATACATTTCTACATCACTAATGTTAGATGTGCTTGATTATCTAAGTTCCCATCACAAATGTGAAGCTACTTTTTCAAGAAGATAAAGAAGGTACATAACATTTAATTCCCCTTAAGATCTTTGTCAGAAGACATTTTTTCACATAAAGTAAAATTTGCATACATAAGGATACAAGTGGAGTTCTGCAATATGTTTCATATTTTGATATGGCCATGTCACAAAATCGAATTTCTGATTGGTTGTTTGAGACTAATTGCAATGTACAAATGAGGAATAGAACACTGAAAGCAGACAAGCAAATGGCTAACATGCCAGGGCTGGCCATTTCTTTACCTGCTTACTATATAAATAAAACTGCAGTGGTCCACTGACCTCATCCTTTCATTTTCTACTTCTAAAACCTCTTAAGAATGAATCCATCGGAATTATGTCATGAAATCTTTACGTTTTCCAATTATATATTTGCATAACAGATCAAATACAGTTATTTCATTCTTTAGAATATGAGTATCTCTTCTTTGGACAACCATTTTAGCAAATCAGTTACTTTGAATTTTTGTGTTTGAATCATTGACTTGCAACCTTCTTAAAGTAAAACATCTTACTATCTTCAAAGCACAGTCTGCTTATTTCATGACTAAAGGTTCACTTGTTGTGACCTGATAAATCTTAGGAAGATGTACAATAGCATGTGAGTCTGCCATTTTGACATTTACTAGTTATTTTGTTTCTGCATCTGAATGTCTGCTGACATTTGAGACACCTGAGATTCTTCTTGAAAATGTGGATGTAGTGGTTGTATATTAAGGGACATGTTTGCATATGTTGTTTGTTTTGTTTCCCCTATAAAAGACAGATGCTCAGTCAGTTAAAGAAATGCTCTATCACAGCTAATGAAAAACAAAATGCCCCTACAACCTACCTGTACACATCAAAATAAGCATTTTTCTATGTACAAGCCTTATTCATCCTCCTATGTAATGACCAAACCCAGTACACACACCTAGCTAACTCTGTGTTTGCACAACTGTGGTAAAATGAAATAATTCACTAATCAGTGCATAGCAATCTCAGATAAAAACTAATTCCCCACATTGTAACAGAGTAAACTTTGCACACAGAACTCATTTAAACAGTTAGAACCATAATGAATGGTCATTTATCTTGTGGATAGAAGACATTCTTTAGAAACTGACAGTGTAGACTGTGTCATTTTCATAACCATCTCTTCATAATAATTTATAGATTCATAGGTTCATAGGTAGGTACTAGGGTATCAGCCCTAGGGCCTATACAAGCCTAGCCAAAAAGGTATCCTGGCTTTCGACACCCAAGAAAATTATTTTCCTGTGCCCCTGTTGAGCAGAGCCACAGAGGTGATCCCCGGGGTGAATTTTCTATTTCCCATCCAATCATCAAGATTTTCTTGAAGAATGCTAATGAGGAGCTTTGTTTGATATAGATAGGTAGTTTGTTCCAGAGTATGGGAAGTCTCTGGGACATGAATCTATCCCTCCAGCATGTTCTGTTTATTGTGGTGACAAGGTTTAGGTCCCTAGAGTGTGTAGTTCGGAGGGATTGGGATTTCTTTAAGTGGAGCATGTCCAACAGCTCTGGGTTTCGCATAGCTTTGTATGTTAGGCAGAGATCACCTTTGAGTAGGCGATATGTGATGGAGTAAAGCTGGAGTTTTTTAGACGGTCTGTGTAGGGCATCTGTTTGAGGCCAGCAATCCTCATTGTGAGATATTTCTGTGGCCTTTCTAGTTGTTGTAGATGTCTTGCGAGGTACGTGCCAAAAGGGGCATTGTAGTCTATAATGGGTCTAATGAGTGATGAGTAAAGGGGAACAATGACCTCCTTTTTCCTGGATGAGAAACCTTTTGTGATGAGGTGTGCCATGTAGAAGGATTTCCTGACTACTGTGGCAATGTGATTATCAAAGGAGAGACTACTGTCTACCTGTGTCCCAAGGTCCCTTATCACATTTTTGGTGTCAAGTAGACGACCACCTATGTGGTAGCTCATGGGTACAGAGTTTTTGCCAAAGGGTATGACAATGCACTTTTTGGCATTGAGCTTGAGGCCATGGCTTTGACACCAGGCATCTGTTTCAGTGAAGCCCTTTTGTAGGATGTTCACATGTTAGAAGTTTCAATTATGGGTCCTAGTTTGCAGTCATCTGTGAACTTTGTTAGCCAAAGACCTTCTGTGTTAGCCTGTACTTCAGAAAAGTAAATACCAAACAGGAGAGGACTCAGGACTGAACCCTGTGGTACTCCATTTGGCACTGGTCTGAAGTTGGATTTGGAGTCTGCTACTTTCATAGTGTGGGTTCTGTCAGTGAGCCATTTGGCAACCCATCTTGTGACAAAGGGCTTCATACCTAGTTTAGTGAGTTTATCTATAATTCCAGAGTGGGGGATGGTGTCAAAAGTCTTGGCGAGATCTAGACAAGCTGTGTAAACCACCTTACCCTCGTCTATGGCTTTGGTGACTGCTTCAAAGAAGTCAATCAGGTTTAGGAGACATGATCTGCCTTTTACAAATCCGAACTGGGTGGGATCCAGAGTTTGGAGATTACCAATGTCTTTGTTTATAAGTTCCATGATGATACGTTCCATGGCCTTGCAGACCAGGCTCAATAGACTAATGATGTGGTAGTTCCGGGGGTCCGTGGTGGCTCCTCCTTTGTGAAGTGGGTAACTGTCACTGTGCACCATTCAGTGGGCACAAAGCCTGAGGTGAGGCTATGATTGAACATAGTGCTTAGGTGGGGTTCCAGTTCATTCTGTAGTTCATGTAGAATGCAGCCTGGGATGTTGTCAGGTCCCATGGATGCTGTGTTCTTGGCTTTGGAGAGTGTGTTTTTTACCTGTGCAGCCGTGAGTACAGGAACTTTGCATTCTTCCGGTAAAGAGATGGGCACTTTAGGGGGGGGGGTAACATTAGCACTAAACCTATCTGCTATGATGTTGGAAATATCAGTTGGTTCTGTATATTTAGTGCCATCGTGCTGTAACTCAGAGCGGATCTAAGTGTTGCCATTGAGATTCTTGACATAGCTATTGAATGCTTTGAGGTTGTCTTTAGAATCAGTGGTGATTTTGTTTTCATAGCTAGCTTTGAAGGATTTTATGAGGGATCTCAACTTCTTACTGAGACTGACCAGGGAGTTCTTCCAGTCATGGGATTTTACTCTTTTTGCAACAGTTTCTTTCTTCTGTTGTAGAGTTTGTTTATGGCAGGGGACCACCAAATTGGCTTCCTTTTTTTGGATGATAGCATCTTGGTTCTGTTAGGGATAGCATAATCCATGCACTCGTGTAAGTGTTTATAAAGTGCATTTGTGTAGGATTCAGCAGTTGTACCTCTATTGTCCGTCTGAATGGGTGTCGTGAAGTTTGCCACTTCTGTCTTAAGAAGTGTGAGGCTGGCTTTGGAGAAATTTTTTACGGTGGTTTCCCTAATGGGGGGGTGGGGGCAGGATCTGGATGTCTAGGCTGATTAGCTTGTGGTCGGATCTTACCAACGAGGAATTGACCTCTGGTGTGAAACACTTGTCACCCATGTTGGTAATGACCAGGTCTAGGATATTGTTGCCCCTGGTGGGGGTGTGGATAAGTTGACCCAAGGTGTTAGAATTCATAAATTCCAGAAAACGTTGAGCAAAAGAGTTGGTACATGAGTAGTTTTCCAGTTAATGGTGGGGAAGTTGAAATCACCCATTGTTAGGGTGTTGGGTTGTACCTTAATATTTTCCAGTGTATCAAGAAATGATGAGTGGGAATCCTGGGGCATGGTGGGGGATCTGTAGCAAGTTACAATTTGGATTGCGGTCTTGCCCAGAGTTAGTTGCACTTGGATAATCTCAGATGCATTATGCTGAGCAACTAGCCTGGAGGTGTGGATATCCTTAATGAATATGGGCACGCCTCCACCTTTAGTGTTTTGGTCCAGGTTAGGTGGCCAAAAGGTGTGGTACTAATTATAGCCTAATAATGCAGGGGTGCTCTCTGGAGCCTTGAACCAGGTCTCTGTCACTGCACAGATGTCGATGTTCTCCATTTTAAGGAGTGCCTCGAATTAATGCATTTTGAGGTTTGCTTTGTGATTTCATCCTTATATTTTGTTTTTCAGTGTGTCTTCCTCATCATGCAAAGAAATAATTGTTTACTATGAAACACTGGATCATCTGTGGGTCAAGATTCAGCTACAGAACACTGAAACTTATTCACAGCTACATCATACATAATGCTGTTTAGTGCTACACTTGTGCACCACTAGTGAGCTGAGTTATCTCCTTCAAAACTAGTGTGCATGACAGCAAGACAATGTGTAGTGCTTTGTTACAGTGCAACTTAGCCTTGCTACTGGCTTTGCAGTTTCATTTTCACGGTTAAATAGTCTAACTGGGAGATGTTTTTTAAATGAACAAAGAAGACAAAAAAATGCTTTACATATTCATTTAAAAAGTTTTTTTCTTCACATTTACATTTCCTTTGACTATGAATTCCAGGCGATTGCAATTCATTCTACAAGCAATAAGACATGTAGCACATCATTAACTAACTACAAACAGGTGTAGTGCTTTTTTTGTTTGATCATTTTGTACACCATGATTAAACCTCAGTATCTCCGAGTAAAGGATAGATCTTTGTGTGCAATGACTGACAAATCAGATTCCAGTAACTCAGAGTGGACTACTTTTACTGCTCTTTGCAATGTCACCTTTCATGTAACTAGTATTCAGTAGTGTCAGGATTAGGCATCACTCATAGTACAGGAAGGGCTGCCTTCATTTGCTGTCAACGTCTGATGAGTTTTGTCTCTTGACAATGCTGTTAATGTTCAAATCTAGGTCTTCCTGTCTGTGATATTTAATGTTCCGTGTGCAAAGTTTAACTTGTTAAACATCATTATTTGCTAAGGCAAAATCAAATGATTTACAGCCAGAACCTTACCATTAGTGCACAGTAAGGCGTTGTACAGCTACAGTAAAAAAATATGTCCTTTTTTCCAAAGTTGAATAATCAAGTAATATATTATAGTTACCAGAGTTGATGACATTTGCAGTCTCTTGGTGGGGAAGGTAGGAAAGCTTGCTCACCCAGCAAAGAAAAAAAATCTTCATTCAAGTTTACCTTTATGATCAGTTCAGTTTGACAGGTTTAAGTTTATAAATGAGATTATCTGTAAACATGTTCTCTTGTGAAAAATGTTGAACGTTGTTATCCAGTACCAGATTACTAGTTAGTAGTGGAGCATACATGGACAGATGAGGCAGAATTGTAGTTTTTAACTTCAGTGACTGGCCATACTAATTGTACACCATGCATTTCTTCTGTAGAGAACTGTTGATTTTACTGATGTATTTTGTAAGTATAAGACACCTATCTACAGGAATTAAGATCTTCCTTAACAGTATTTTTTATGCTGTTTCTTGCACATTCTTCACAAACTGGGGTCCTGAGAAACCTTAACTCATTCTGGAAAAGAAATAATTCAGGTTGTATTCAGCTGTCAGCAATCCTACAGGTTATGCTTCCTTTATGTATATAGATATATATATATATATATATATATATATATATATATATATATATAGATATATTCTTTTGGCTGTTCCTGTTAGGTGTTGCCACAGTGGATCATATGTTTCCATTTCTTCCTGTCCTCTGCATTTTGCTCAGTCACACGCACCAAATACCTGCATGTCCTCTCTCATCACATCCATAAACCTTACCTTAGGCCTTCCTCTTTTCCTCTTACCTGGCAGTTCCATCCTTACCATCCTTTTCCCAATATGCCCATCATCCCTCCTCAGCCCATGTCCAAACCAACGCAATCTTGCCTCTCTGGCATTGTCTCCAAACCGTCCAACCTGAGCTAACCCTCTAATATACTGATTCCTAATCCTGTCTATCCTCGTCACACTCAGTGCAAATCTCAACAACTTTAACTCTGCCACATCCAGCTCTGACTCCTGCCTTTTTGTTAGTGCCACCATCTCCAACCCATATAACATAGCTGGTTTCTCTACCTTCTTGTAGACCTTCCCTTTCACTCTTACTGGTACCCGTCTGTCACAAATCACTCCTGACACTCTTCTCCAGCCATTCCACCCTGCCTGTAGTCTCTTCTTCACCTCTCTTTCACACTCACCATTACTCTAAACTGTTGATCCCAAGTAGGTAAACTCATCCACCTTCACCAGCTCTACTCCCTGCATCCTCACCATTCCTCTATCCTCCCTCTCATTCACACACACATATTCTGTCTTAGTCCTGCTGACCTTCATTCCTCTTCTCTCTAGAGCATATCTCCACCTCTCCAGGGTCTCCTCAACCTGATCCCTACTCTCACTACAGATCACAATGTCATCTGCAAACATCATAGTCCATGGAGCCTCCTGTCTGATCTCGTCTGTTAACATGTCCATCACCATTGCAAATAAGAAAGGGCTCAGAGCAGATCCTTCATGTAATCCCACCTCTACCTTAAACAGATCTGTCACTCCCACTGCAGACTTCACCACTGTCACACTACCCTTGTACATATCCTGTACCAGTCTTACATACTTCTCTGCCACTCCTGACTTCCTCATACAATACCACAACTCCTTTCTAGGCACCCTATCATATGCTTTCTCCAAGTCCACAAAGACACAATGCAACTCCTTCTGACCTTCACTATATTTCTCCATCAACAGTCTCAGAGCAAACGTTGCATCTGTAGTGGTGTTTCCTGGCATGAAACCAAACTGCTGATCATTAATCATCAGCTCCCTTCTTAACCTAGCTTCCATTACTCTTTCCCATAACTTCAAGCTGTGACTGATTAGTTTTATCCCTCTGTAGTTACTATGAAAATACATCAGCCATGTAAATACCTTTTAAATTCATGTAAATTTTATTAACAAAAGAGAAAAAAAAAACATTACAAGTTATAGTATCTTCTGGAATAGTATGAGCTCTGTTAACAACGCATCTAGAATTAAAAATCTCCTTTAACTGAGTCATGAATATCCAATCATTTTATTTATATAAATATTTAATTGTGCACAGAACAGAGTATTCTCTCTCTCTAAGATATGACAACGATCATTAGGATTCACCTGACTTTTACTCCTTTTCTTATGTTGTTTTGCATGCAATTGCATTGCTTACTCATTGCGCAAAGCATGATAGACATAATTATAGGAATGTAACACAATGCTGACCTGAATTGTAGATGCTCACAAATAGCAATTTTACAATTTAAAACTACATGTAAAGCTTAATATAATATGACTCAAACAGCAATGCATACTGCTGCAAACCCTTCTGTGAAAAAAATGAAAGGATTTCAAAGTGTGTGTGTGTTTTAATTCTTGTAAATATATATGTTTATAAAGTTTTATTAGCAGTCTTATGGCTTTCTGCTTTTATTGCTACAATATTTACTAGTATGTGCAAAGGAATAGTTAAGTACATCTTTGGAGTGAAAGCAGTCCTAACCATATGGCTTGCAAAATGACTTCCCCCAAATGTAAAATAATATACAGAGCAACTTCTTATGTTATTTTGTTTTTCTCCCTGTTCAGCCAAGGCATTCAGGCAATTCATCATTTAGTAAGCTAGTTATAAAACGATGTGAGGTCAGCATGGTACAAAAGAGTAATAATTCACAGAGCAGAATTTTCAGCTTAAGCTGTGTCATAAATGGCAAAGTAAATTATTCTACCTGAAAAGGGTCTGTAGCAGATGCTAGGAAAATAGGAGTAGTAAGTCATTAAGTCATTAATCACAATAGTAGGCCATGCTAGTAGGATGTGGATTTGGCTTTGTGGATTTACTATAGTACTTTTTCCCTCAGTGACATAGAAATATTGACATGAGTAAAGTTTACAGACCTTATTAGCACTGAACTCGGATTACACGTTCTGATGGATGTGCTGAACATTTTCCCAGGAATCTCCATGCTTCTTTCAAAGAGAAAAAGCTATATATGATGAAACAAGCATTTTATGTATACATTTATTCATATTTGACAGAAGGTATGTTGTACATTGTGAATATGTGATGTGCATTCCAAGATGTATCAATCACATTCTTATGTGTTTACCTGAGGTTTAAAACCTCATTTCACAGTACAAACAAAAATAATGCTAACTTATGCTATTTTATTTAGGCCTTCTAAATCAGAATGATTTTTGTTTGTTGTATTTTTCTGAGCAAGAGGTTGCTTCAGCTACGAAGCATAATGTACTTTGATTACATAAAATGCTGGATTTTTGTCCAAAAGCTTTTGCAGTCATGTTGACTCAGATGTGTACTGCTGAGCAATGAATTACAAGCAGGGAAGAAAGCATTATTTTGTTTCAGTTTGTCAAATTCAAATGCCACATGAATTTCAATCCATGCTTTCAAAGTCTGAAGAATTTCAATCAAGAATTGGTGAAAAAACAGGACTTATGTTGTGAAAAAAGTAGCTAAGCATGTCATGTGATGAAAGGAACTGCCCAGAGTTTAAAATACTAGCTGCTTGTCCTAGCCTAGAACCACTTTCTACATGGCCAGGGATAATGACAGCATCTGCACATTTTATTGTAGTTTTTCCACTCTTCTTCAGAGCTGAAGGACATATCAAATCATATTTCAGAGCTACTTGCATCTGCTTGTTTTTCTTTTTTTCCTTAATTCTTGTGAAAGATTTCTGCTGAGACGTTCTGAATTTGCTGTTTGCCCTCTTGTGTCTCCACATAAATAAAGTTAGGTGGTTGAAGCTCCAGGGATGATTATACTGTGTTCTTCATGTAACAGACCTTTCTTTCATGTGGCTGCACATGTCTTGGGAGAACTATTTCTTGGTGGCATTAAGCATTGTATCTCCTTTCAGTATTCTTTGCTCATATCTCTGCACTGCTGAATAATGCTTCCATGTTGCTTTTAGTCTTAGTAGTGGCACTTAAAATTCCAAGCCCTTCTTTAAACAGCGCTAAACTAGTCAATGGATTTAAATAGTAATCCAAGTCTTGTTTATTTATAGCAATGTTTTTGAAATGATGATGTCAGCATTTCTGGCAAGGCCCTTACATGTTTTGTAGAAGGCCCACCAAGTCTGAAAATGCTCTGTACCTAAGGCATTGACTAATTAATATTAATTTTATGTGGAATCGGGTTAATGTACAAGTTTGATTGTCATTTAATATGATGTGAATTGCTAATCAGTGTTAAAGAATAATTTACTGAATCAAATCTTGATTATTTCAGAAGTGTGTGTTGGATAGGTGTTTGGACTGATCCGGGAAAGTGTTTCTTATTAATTTTTGTTTCAAGTCTACAATACATTTTTTGTTAGCTAGAGGTTCATTAACTTTTCTGTGGTTTAAAGGAAACTCACTGTTCAACTGTAATTTTTTATAAGTGGAGTGGTCAGACGCTTTTAGCCACAATTCAAGCCAGAGAAGCAAGGGTAGATTTACTATAGCTCAATATTTTTCAATAGCTAATTCCCAAACACAGGTTATAGAAGAAACAGTACCAACAGAAAACAAACAGACTCTTCACAGATACTAACTGGAGAACAAGAGTGATCCTGAAACCACAGACTTTTGGGAGGGAGAGCTTAACCACTGAACCACAATGTTGCCAGTGACATAGAGATTGAAAATGTATGACTTACAGCAGTGATGGCGAACCTATGACATGCGTGTCAAAGGTAACAAACCACAACGTTTTAGGTGACACACCAGCGTTCACCAAAACCCGAGTTACCAAGGAAACTGAATGAACAAAAATACTAGAAATATGTGACCCTGCACTTTCTATTAAAACTCAGCAACCAAAAAAAGTAATTAACTGATGTTAATCAAATCAAATGCAGTGCATTCCATATTTTTTTCAGTTCATTTCAAAGTTATTATTAAAAGTAGGGTAATTTTTTGGTGCAATATTTTAAGCCCAATTATTACTGCGTATATTGTTTTTTCTACTGTAAGTCACTGCTGTTTCTTTTACTTTTATAATACATAGCAGCGCATATGATTGGACTGTATTTTTTTAAATAAATGAGTATGTAAAGAATTGTTTCCCTTTTGTTCGTGGGAGGGTGGTGGAGACACGCCAGCAGTGTCAAGACAGGCATTTTTCAACTTTTTGACATGCCGAACCCAAAAGGTTCACCATCACTGACTTACAGCAATGACTCTCACTTATTCAAGGAGTTCTAATTCATTAAATATAGAAGTTGTCAAAGTTGTTTAAAATTCTGTTTTGCTTACCTTATGCTGAAATTCTGAAGATGAACTATGGACTCTTACCAACAAAGCCATATTTTTTAACTGAAAGCCATAAAGAGCAAACATTAAAATGACAGTCCATTAGCTTTCATTTTCAAATAGCATTCAATACTCACATATACTTTTTGCTTCAAAACTCTTTAATGAGCAACCACAGGAGAAATTCACAACACAAATGAAATGACAAAGGGAAATAAATGACATGCCAGTTTTACTATTAGCTTCTGATGTGCTATTTGTAAACACATTAATATTCTGGAATTCATACCAGATTTTCATTTTTGCTAGGTTGGTTGCTTTTAATTTTGTGTGCAACATACCTTAACATCTGTCTTGGGATGAGTATTTAGACTAGGTTTACTAAGCTGCTAAAGTCCTTTGCCATACATCTTGCATGCATTTACTAATACAACTCTGTTCTGCTCCAGAGGTCTCTAAAATGATTCTGTCAGTATGTTTCATCTGCAGGCTGAGTGTATGTATGGATAACTGATTTTTTTTATTTTTCATGCTCTAACATTGTACTACACGTAAAATATATACTGTAAAATGGTTTATTTTAATTGGAACCTAATGCACCTGAAGGGCATATATGTCAGAAGCACTGAGAACCATACATCATAACACAGCCAAAATTAATTGGATAGTTGCTTAACCTGAATCATATAATTTTAATAAAGCCAGTTTTATTGAAAAGACTATCACTGAAGGGAAACAAAAACATAGGAAGGTTTGTTTATTATCATTAATATTATTGCTATCAGTTTTAAAGAAGAGTGCTGCAAATGTGATGTGGGATTTGTTTCTGGTTACTTGCAAGGTACTCATCCTCTCCTTATGGCTTTGCAATCATGCTATTAATATATTGATAAAAACAGTCATGTAGGTGAATTTGACCACATAGATGTGTTTTAAATTTTGTATAAGTTTTTATGAGAAAGTATTATTTACCCTATGAAACTGATTTCAATGAAATGGAATGAGTTTGTTTTACCAGGCAAACATTAATAAACAACAGCAAAAGAGCAAAGCAGCATTGTAGGTTAAAGGTTTTTGCTTCACAGTTCTGCTGTCTGGGCTTCATTCTTGATCGTAGAGGTACTGTCTGCTTTTCTGTATCAGCATGGATTTTTGATTAACAGTCTAGGCTCTTTTCAGCTTCCAAATTATACCGGTTGGCTATCTATTATAAATTAGCATTGCACATAGACATTTACCCATCCTTTTATGTCCTGGATCATGACTGTAAAAGAATAGTAAAGGACTAGTTAAATGGTTAAGTAGAAATACAATTATCCAAATAAGTAATTAAATGAACAGACAAATAAATAAATTATAAATAGAATAAAAGAATTTGTCAACCTGTCAAGAATATCACTACACAGATTGTCATAGCTAGGCATTTCTTGTTTTAATTATCGAGCTGTATGGTATAAAAGAGGGGATCAAGAATCATGCTCAGATGCACATGAGATATTTCATTAATAGTTTGTAGACTTAACCCTTTATAATATATTGTTAAAGACTTAAATAGAACCTTCTAGATTCACGACTTATTGACTTTACTCTTTGCCCTCAGAGCAAAGAAAGGTCCTAGTCACCAGAAAACAATATGTTAGCACTTTATAGAAACTTAAGCTGTTTTGAATTAAAATTAATCATTTGGCTAGTACAGGAAAGGAGGAAGAGAATTTTTGGCTTAGCTTCAGCTCATAGTTAATGTTTGCCCATCTGAAATTGCTGAGGTATTTAAAAAAACAAAAAACAAAAACAAAAAAAAAAAAAAAAACCCTCCTTACTCCTGATCAGTTCTAATTATGTTTCCCTTCACTTTAATAGATCACTTGACTCTGATATATTATATCCAGTGTTCTTCAAGGATTCTGTGACTCATTCATGGCTTCCCCCTGTTCCTCTCCTCTATCATTTTACCCAAAGCTTCTGAATTTAATTTTGTTTTCTCTCAATCCCGCAAGTGGGTTATGTTCCTCTATGAAACAGCTATTACTTACTTATTCCTGTTGCGTTCACCACACTGAATTTGGGAAAAAATAATACTGATGTATCTCCTGTGGCTTCATAATTCTTACTGGATTCCTTCAAATAATAGGCAAAGGGTCAGACCAGAATATTGCATCACCATGGCCATCTGGGTCTTGGTGGATTTTACTCTCAGAGAAAAGGATGTCATGCCAGTCAATTTAGCCTTTGCAAACCTTATAAAGGACTGTGACTCTTTTAACCATTCACTTTCTAGAGCAGCAGATATTGGACTTCCAGATAGCTATGTAAGCAAGTCTCATAATTAACTAATGGGAAAAAATCAGGACTATACAAAATATATATTTTTTTCGTAGCTGACATTCTTAATGATGCTTTCTAATATTCAATCATTGGGCCTCTTTTCTTTGTCATTTTAGTTAAAAACCTGTCCTGGAATAGTAAGGCATCATTTTAGAGCTTATATAGATGATCTCCTTTGTTTTGCATTTTCCTTCACTTTTATTGAATCTGAAATGAATAAAGTTTGCCCATGGGCTGAAAAGTAGAAACATCAAATTAACTTAAAAATGCATAATATTTTCTACCTCTGAATAATATTGTGTTCTCCTATTCCTGTTCTGTAATACTGCATGCTGTTCCATTCCTCTGTTGTGGCTCCATATCCCATGTTTAATATTTTGTACCCCTGATTGACACTATGTTCCCCTACTCCTGTTCTGTACTGCTGCATGCTACTGTTTTCTCCTGATGTGGCTTTGTACAACCTGCATAATATTTTGTACCCCTGAATGATATTGTGTTCTCCCATTCCATTCCCCTGCTGTGGCTTTGTATCCCCTGCATATTATTTTGTACTCCTTTTGCAGTTCATTATCACTGCATAATGTTCTTTATCTGTACATAGTATTCTGTACAGATACTGATGTTTTGTACCCTAGTATGCTGTTGTGTCCCCCGCTTACTGTTCTGTACTCCTGCATGCTGTTGCGTACCCCTATTACTGCTCTGTATCCCTAGCATACTGTTGTTTATCCCTGTTACTATTCTGTAGCCCTGCATGCTGTTCTTTACTTTTGCAAATGTACAGTACCCCTGCCTGCTATTTTGTACTTTTGATGAGGTTCTGTACCCCTTTCCCTACTACTACTACTGCTGCTGTTGTGTACCCCTGTATGCTGTTTTCTATCCCTTACTTTGATTAACTGCTCCTATTACTAACTTATTCCCCGGAGTAACATTGTTTTAATGCTTTTTAACCACTGATACTTTTCTTGATCCATGTTGTGGTTCTGTACCCTTTCATTTTTGCTCACCTGTTCTCCTACTGCTGTTGTTCAGTTTCACTCTGTGCTGCTCTGTACCCACAAATGATGCTCTCTACCCCTGATATGGTTGCCTATCTCTGCTGTGCTTCCTTGCCACTATATGCTGTTCTGTACCTTTATAGTTGATATGTGCCCCCATGAAGGACTGAGTTTCCCTGTTGCTGCTACTGTTCTGTGCCTCTAAATGGTGTTATGTACTTCTGCTGAGGTACTGCAACCTTGCAGCTCTCCTGTACCCTTCAGCAGCTCTGAATCTCTACATATTGCATTTTACCCCTGTTTCTGTTCTGTAATCTCCCATGGTGTTCTTTACGTTTGCTGTTCTGTATTATCCACCTCTTCCACTGCTACTGTTGTGTACCAAAGTGTGCGGTTCTCTACCCCTACTTTGGTTAGGTGTTCCTACTGCTGTCCTATTCCTCTGAGTACTGTTCTTCTTTATGGCTGTTACTTTTCTTGACCCCTAATGTGCTTCTATAGCCCTTCATGTATCCTGCATTCATGCTTGCTCATCTGTACTCCTATTTATGTTCCCTGCACATACTACTGGCCTGTATCTCTTTGTGCTGTTCTGTACCCATAAATGATGTTCTGTAATGCCAATTCTTGTCTAGTCCTCTTGTGCTTCTATACTTGCTGTTCTGTACCCCTAATGGGGATCTGGCAATTTTCAAAAAGTGATTTGGTCAATGGTTTAGAAACCAGGTGTATGATCTTGTATTCTACAGAGACAGACTATGATATTGTCTGTTTTGAGAGTCTGAGTTCATTACCAAACTAGACTGAAACTTTGAACTTGAGAGCAGTGATAGATATTTACATTTATTCTCATAATTCATTTTAGCTTAATATGTTCTTTCAGTCAAGTAGTTTGAGCTTATTTGAAACTAGCTGTTCAGTTAAACATGAGAAGAAATATGCTCACTCTCTGTGAAAATTATTAGTGGAAGTTTGAGATTTGTGATATACTGGTTGAAATGTGTCACTGTATTTCATATATTAGTACAGCAAAGATTTCTGTACTATACTAGTAACACTGAAGTCCAATGTTATGCCTTATATTAGCCATTTTTATCATAGATTCATGTCACAAGATCGAATATGCTATTCCATAAATATCGCTCATCTTCAAAATAAATCACTAAACCACTTTTTTGCAATTTTCTATTTTTTTTTTTCAGGTGGCAAGCTCCCTTGCATTCCCATGTAGTGGATCCCCCACAACCCTCTCAACTTATATATACCGATTCCAAAATTATACAGGGGGAAATTGTAACCTTAATGATCACCGAAACCACTTTCAGCAATTTATGTTTAGACAGAGTAAATCTGGTGAATGTTCATTTAATAATGTATCTACATTCCATTGTCTTGTCAACTACTTTTAGAGACGGTTATTGACTTGGTGCCTATACATAATCTTCTACTAAATTGCTAAAGCATGTCATAATTAATTTACTTCCACCTAATCAAACATTGTTTTGAAATACTACCTGTTTTTTACAACTGTTGTGGTCTGCTCCACACACATATTGTCTACATCTGCTACATCCCTGGTGCACCTTTTCAATTGATAGTGTAGGGCAATTTTGTGAGTGTATAGCGCCCATATTTAATTATTTAACAACTCTACAGAGAGGCAGGGCACCTAACCTTTTGTTTACTTCTTTATAACAAGTTATACATTGCCTTAGCTTGTCTTTTGTAATTTTCAAGTTTTCCCTGACTACAGAGACTGGAATATTGTGGTATCATATCAAAGACTTTTGCAAGGACTGGTAAATTTTATGAAATGTTAAGCCTTGTTCCATCCCTGCTGCTATTTGTTTGAAAAAGACCAATACATTTAAAAAATGTCATTCTTTCACAGACCCACACTGATTATAATTCAGAAGGGCTAAATTCCCAATCTTATTGGGGGTTAAAGGTGCACATAAAGATGCCAGCACTTTACATAAAATAAAAGCTTATTTTGTAGGTCACTGGTTTAGTTTTATGGCTATACTAATAGTCAAGAGCTGTCCAAACTGATTTAATTTAATTTTTCACTGAGTTAATTACTAATAATGCTTATGGTTCCAGTACTCTAGGCCTTGGTTTAAATGTTCCTCTGGGGTGTTAAAGAGCTTGTAATTTGCATTTTATAATAAGGAATATATGAATAGCGATAACTGAGATTCATGACAAATCCCATATAAAATAGTAGACAGCTGCATCATGTGACAGATATCCAATAATGGAGGAATAATTTCACATTCAGCTGCACTGGTATTACAGACACCTCTGCTATGTGGCTCAACCATTGAGAATACCTGCTCTGTACAGCAGTACACATTTATTATAGTCCTACCCGCTAGCCAAGCCTTAGTCAGTGGTGCATGAATGGCCCATTCATGGGAGCAATTTTGGGCAGTGAAGGCTTTATTGTGTGCAGGAACACTGATATTTTTACCTCCCACATCGTCACTCTTCTAGTCAGTAGATGGATTATGTGCTACATTGCACTGATGACTCCCAGCCGCACTACTCTGAAATATATGCCTTCTCTGGAACAAACACCCTCTCTAGATTAAGAAAAGAATTAGATGATTGTATGGGTGTTCATAAATTTGCCCCAGGTATGACTGGCCTATAGCTCCTTGAAAAAGAGGGAAGGTCTAAGGGAAAGTCATCCACAGTGAAACAGTTGGCCCACAGCATAAACCACTAGTTGCCATAATCAGCTGCAAGCAGTGGTCAGAGAAGGCTCTAAGGTCAACAGACACCAGGCTGAAGACCTGGATGTTGACTGGAGAGAAAGTACAACAGTCCAAGGAATTACTCAGGGCTCTAGAACCCCCAAGAAGAGGAGGAAATGGGTGAAGTTGAAGAATAATGGCAGCACCTAAAAACAGCATGTGTTAGGACTATAGAAAAGATATGTGGCCGAGCCAGGTATGGAAATAAGGTGCATAAAGAAAACTGGTGGTGGAATGTAGAAGTCCAGGAAGTTATCAAAAGAATGAAGGAGTGCAGGAAGAAGTGGGAGATAGAAAAGTCTGACTAGGCTAGGAAGGACTACTGGTTGGCTAACAAAGAAGCTAATAAGTTGCAATAGCAAAGAATAGGGCATCAAAGGCACTGTTGGAAAGTAAATCAGCAAGGGGCACAAAGAAACTATATCAGTTTGCAAGGCAAAGACAGAAAGATAAAGAAGATAGTCAGACACCCTTCATAAGGGATGCCAGGAACAACCTGTTCATCAGTCCAGAGGACATCAACGGCAGATGGAAGGAGTATTTCCAGCAGCTTCTGAATGATGAAGACCCCACAGAAGCTGTACTGCCTCAGAAATAGCCTACAATGAGAGAAGAAGAGGAGCCCACCCTAGAAGAAGTAAGAACAGCACTAAGGAAGATAAAGTCAGGGAAAGCAGCAGGCTCAGATGAGGTCCCAGCAGATATGATAAAGATACTGAGTGAGATAGGGAAGAAATGGCTCCTGAGGATACTAGAAGCAGTGTGGAGAAAGGCATACCCCAGATGATTGGAGAATAAGCATACTCATGCCAGTGTACAAGAACAAAGGGGATATCCACAACTGTGGGCAGTAGAGAGGCATCAAACTCCTATCACACTGCATGAAAGTTTTGGAGAGGATGATTGATAAACGGATACGCAGAGTAGTAGAATGTAAGATGGGAGATGAACAGTTTGGATTCAGATCAGTATGCAGCACAATTGACCCAATGTTTGCATTGAGACAGATACTTGAGAAGAAGTTAGAGATGAGGAGAGAGTCCAAGTGGGCATTACTAGACTTGGAGAAAGCATATGACAAGGTCCCAAGAAAGCTGATCTGAGAAGTACTGCAGTGGTTTGAAATCCTAGAAACATTGGTAGAATTAGTGCAGGCTATGTACAATGACCCAATGACTCAAGTACTAACAGTGTTCAGCCTCACAGATGGGTTCCCAGTGGGAGTGGGTGTATATCAGGGTTCAGCTC
Organism: Protopterus annectens; assembly: GCF_019279795.1. NCBI lineage: Eukaryota > Metazoa > Chordata > Ceratodontiformes > Protopteridae > Protopterus > Protopterus annectens. The sequence continues at coordinate 353,158,109 of NC_056737.1, read as the reverse complement.
TGAGCCCACTGCTGTTCATACTGGTGATGGACTACATTAGCAAACAGGTTGGAGGGGACAAATCAACAAAGCTGCTGTATGTAGACGATGTGGCAGTACAGGCAGACTCTGAGCTAGAACTCCAGTAAAGGATAGGAGAATGGAATGCAAGTCTGATGGCACATGGGATGAAACTAAGCACAGATAAGTTGGCAGTAATGTCAGCAAATTGGGGAAATCAGAAGAAGCTGAGAATGGGTATAGAAGGGAAGATAGTGGAAGAGGTAAACAGCTTCAAGTATCAGGGAGGGGCTAGTTGAGAAGGGTAGTCTGAATGGAGAGGTCAAAGCTAGAATAAGAGGGGCTGCAGCCAACTGGCATAGAGTATCAGGTGTAGTCTATGACAGAAGAATGCCAAAGAAGCTGAAAAGTAAGGTGTACAAGACAGTGGTGTGACCAGTACTACTGTATGGTACAGAAAACTGGACAGTAAACAGTTGAAGAAACTACAGGTGATGGAAATGGAGTGCCTGAGAAAGGTGGTAGAATGCACGCTGCGGGACAGACAAATAAATGAGGACATAAGAGCAGAAGCCAACATATCACCAATTGCAGAAAAGATCAAAGAGAACAGATTACGCTGGTTTGGGCACATGTGTAGAAAAGCAGAAGACATTCTAGTGAGGAAGATTTGGGACAAACAAAAAGAAGGTAAGAAAAAGTGAGGATGCCCAACAAAGAAGTGGATGGATTGTGTAAAAGAAGATCTGCGGCAGTCAGGCATGAGTGTTGAAGAAGGCAAGAGTGTGGCATTGAATTGAGAGAGTTGGTGACAGTTAACATTATACCCCTAACCCATGTAGAAAAAATGGGAAAAAGGGGGCTGATGATGATGATGATGATGATGCCTAAACGTGGGTACTGGCTAGGCATAGTCAAATGACTCAGTTGCTTTATACATTTTGTGATTCTATGATTCTGTTAAATAACTTATAGCTGCATTTGACCTATGTCAAAAATATATTCTTCATATTATTGGAAATAGAATAAGGCTAGTAATTTTTTATATAATGTTGTAAGTATTCTAAAATACTTACTCAACATTATATCAGTGTGTAAGTTATTGTGTTCTGTTTGCTGGAACATGTTTCATTCATTCATGTATTGCATATGTAAAGTTAGTTTCTAAGTCTGAAGTGTATGCACACACATTTACGGTACCCCCTTTGGTCATATGTATGTTTTTTGTGTTTTAGTACGTAATTCTAACTCAAATCAGGATTGATATTTGCAAGAATTTGCTGCAGTTTTATGCCACTCTATTGACTGGCCTCCATTTTTGTGTTATATTGAAATATATATAGTTATGTCCTGGGATTCACTATTTTGAGTGAGATCATTGTGCATTTTAATTTGATTTTCTTCTTTCCTCACTGTTGCCTGATCATGGAAACTTTCCAGCATGCCTTATTTTAATGTTAGACAGTTGTTTTTTGAGGAAATCAGTTATCAAGTAAATGTCATTTACAAAAAGTTCCTTCATGAACCATGAATTACTGAACTGTACAGAATGATTCTTAAATATATTAGAAAGAAAATAAGATTTTGAGCTGCATTTAAATGTAGAAAAGTAAAACACATTGAAAATGAACAGCCACACAGATATGGAAGTATTAAAATATGGCATGTTGTTGGTTAAATCCTGATAAGAGCACAATCAGATACATTCCGAGGCATGAGGCACATATGACAAGTCTAGTTTATACATGGGTATTGTCTTATTAGGACATAACACCCTCATTTAATTGCATTAATGGGCTTATAAAATATGTCTAATGAAAATATATAAAATGTCTAATAATATTGTTAAATAAAACTGAAAATAGACATACTGTGTTTTGGCAGTAGCATTAATAGTCCCTTTTATAGTACCACTAATCTACGACTCTGACCTTTATATATATATATATATATATATATATATATATATATATATATATATATATATCGAAAGCTGACATCAGCGAAAACGAAAACAGTCAAGTTACAGAACATCGAGTTTACGGAACATGTATTACCATGACACAGAAATAGGCGTGTTTCCTTTTCAGTTTAAACCGTCGAGTTCCAAAATATCAAAACTGAAAAGGAAACACGCCTATTTCTGTGTCATGGTAATACATGTTCCGTAAAGTCGATGTTCTGTAACTCGACGGTTTTCGTCGCTGTAATGTTACTTCGACGGTTTCAAAGGAAACCATACATATATATATATATATATATATATATATATATATATATATATAGGTGCGACATCAAGTAATGATAAAGCAAATGTAGTCCTATGTTCACAAGTTTTCCCTGCAAGTTTTCAGGCCAGTAGGCTATTAATAAACACTGTAACTCTGACTGAAGAACTTTGTAACTGTATCTTTTATAATAAATCTATGTATCCATACTTGATTTAAAATCCTGTATGGTTTTCTGAGTTTTTATTTTCTTCATTAGGTGACCATCAGGGAACTCAGGTACCTATCCTCAATCTCTGGTTCTATCTACCCCTCCTGGCCTCCCCTGACTTGCTGTGATGAAAGCTGGGTCTGGAATGGAGTTCAAGGCATCCAAAGCACCTTTCGTACTGCTGCCATAAGAGTTTTTCTGCATTTTACCCCACCAAAAATGTGCCCTCGTAATGCATTGTGGGAGAGATTTGCGAAGCATAAACCACATCAATCCTTCCTCACTTCTGTAAGAAGCTGATGTCAGCAAGTTGCCACACCCATCCTCAAGAAACACTTTGGGATTGCTTCCCTGATCTTCACCAGCGAAATGTAATCATGTTTTGTGCCATATGCATGTGTCCCTCCTACCTCACCTGCCAGAACAGGCACAGCTGTCCTCCCACACCAGCGCCACAGATGCCTCGACTACTAATTGAACCTAAGCCACCGGTGTCATAGTCAGGGTTTTATCCCTCTACGGGGCAATGGTGCACATTTTTGTTGAAATTCTAATTGGTTACAGGAGTTTTTTCCATAACATTGGCACCTTTTTAGTGATTAATATTTCCCTGTTTTTGGATGCACGTACCAAAGCTGAATGTTGTGATTCATGGTGTATAAGGAGATGCATGCTAAGAGCAACAGCAGTAGTAGCAGCAGCACAGCAACAACTGTTGGGTGCCACCCTTACAGATGTACCCACAATGCTACATGTTATGGCAATTAATGCCACAAGAAGAGGTACAGACAGCACCTGATGTTATTACCCAAAAGCAGAACAGATGAAGATGTATGGTCTACCATTCTTGTGGATAAACATAGATATGTAGACTTAACCATCTTAGCTACAGGGACATCCCTCTGACCTATGGGGGACAGGTTAGAGGCATCACAGGTGCATGCCTCATAAATAATAAACCAGTTCCTTGACAGTATACTACAATTAATAGAGATCTTGTTTCCCAGGACAGTAGAAGAGAGAACAAACACCATGCTAGCCTGCTATAATATAGACATAGATTGCACATACGTTGTCACCTTGTCTAGAGGGCCTGGTATGCATCCACAGGAAGGTCTTATACTCTCTAAACTGCCAGGTGGTCTGTAATTCCTAGGGTATTTTTAAAGTGTCTGTGTACCACCTGGCAATTTCACACATTTCTCAAATTTTGAACATAACCATTCTTTATCAATGGCTCCCATGACATTACCTCACCATGGTGTCACATGGTTGGCAAGTACACTCACACACACACACACACACACACACACACACACACACACACACACACACACACACACACACACACACACACGCACACACACACACATGTTAGATAGTCAGCTCTGTAGACATAGGTACTATGCAGTCAGGGTGCAGGCCACATATTTATTTATTTCACATTTGTTAACCGGGAAAGTCCAACTTGTAACAAAGCCAATTTTCAGCAGAGGCCCAGGGAGAAATGTTCCAGACACATGTCTTTGTAACATGGGAGGAAACCGGAGTACCCGGAGGAAACCCACACGAATGCAGGGAGGACATGCAGATTCCACACAGAAGGCACCCCAGCTGAGAATCAAACTGGAGGACCTCTTGCTGTGAGGTGACAATGCTACTGCTGCACCACTATGCCACACATATAACATAATTCACTATATGGCATTGTTCAAACAAATGGAACAGTAGGTAAACAACACAATCTTCCATACCTGCTGTAGCAGCAGCAAAAGTGCAGTACCACAGAAACCATGCATATGTATTTTGATGAGGCATCCTAGGTCTTGACAATAAAACAGCAACACCCATGGCCTAGATTATGCCTGCTCACTGGTAGTGGCAAATTGTGTGCTCACCACTGACACTAATGCTGTCATACCAATGATCTGCAGTGCCACATTTGGGATAGCCTGTGTTAGACTACATCATCTTAAGAGTCATGGACTACATGACCTACAGAGACAGACTGGAAGACAGTTACAATGTGTCTCATGGTGGCATCTAGGACCAGAACATTTATCATTAGTGACATTAGCTACATTGTTTTCTTCATGTTCCTATATTTCTAGACTCTGCGCAGTGGATGCATATCATCCTGCAATCCACAAAGCACACTCACTATGTCCACAAAGCTTTGCAAGGCAGCCAACTGTGCCTAAACCACTGATCTGTACATTTGGTTGTTAACCCTGTGAGTCACAGCAACATCAGGGACAGCCTTGGAGTCATGGTGGTGTCCTCTTCCCCTATATCTACCTCAGAGCGAGCATAAATTACAGATGGTGTGGACACAAGTGTACTGCATAAAAGATTCTCAGTTATGTATTGGTGACATAAAGAGTTAATCTATTATTTCCACACAGTCCTCTTTAATGGTGGATATTAATGACTCCATGCCCTGCAGTGTTGCAAACACTGCCAATGTGTCTTGAGACCATGAAGCTTTCATTGCTTTCATCATCAATCAAAGGTGCCCTGTTGATACCAACCCTAAGCTGGTAGAATTAGTGTAGGCTATGTAAAAGGACCCAATGACTGAAGTACTAACAGGTCTCACAGAGGGGTTCCCAGTGGGAGTAGGTATGCACCGGGTTTCATGTCTGAGACCACTGCTGTTCATGCTGGTGATGGACTATATTAGCAAACAGGTTACATGGGAACAGATCAACAAAGTTGCTGTAAGCATACAATGTGGCATTACAGGCAGACTCTGAGGAAGAAATTCAGCAAAGGATAGGGGAATGGAATACAAAACTGAAGGCACACAAGATGAATCCAAGTACAGATAAGACAGCAGCAATGGCAGCAAATTGGAGAAATCAGAAGAACCTGAGAACTGAGATAGAAGGGAAGATAGTGGAACAAGATGACAGCTTCAAGTATCTGGGAGGAGTGGCTGAGGAGAAGAGAAGTCTGCATCAGGATGTCAAAGTTAGAATCAGAGGGGCTGCAGCTAACTGGCAAAGAGTGTCAGGTGTAGTGTATGACAGGGTAGTGCCAAAAAAGCTGAAAAGTAAGCTGTAAAAACAGTGGTATGAGCAGTACTACTGTATGGTACAGAAGCCTGGGCAGTAAAGGCAGAGCAGATGAGGAAAACTAGAGGTGATGGAAATTAAGTGCGTGAGATGTGTTGTAAGATGCACACTGTGGGACAGGCATACTGTAAGTGGATTGGAGACCTGTGGCTCAGGATTGCTCCTAGGTTAGCACAGCTAAGCTAGGGGTGTGTCTAAACCTGCCTAGCACACTTTACAAAGTGTAAGCGGGTGTGTGCGCCGTGCACCAGGTTTTACAGGAAGAAAAAGGAAGTTAAACCAGGAAAAAGCAGCTCTGTGCACATTTGAGCACTCTGTTTGTGTGGCGCACACACCGGCTTAAACAGGGAGGGAAGGGGAAGGGAAAACAACAGTAAGAAGGTAATCAAGGAGAACTAGCTTAGCTGACAGGTGAAATGTATCAGAATCAGCCAATTACACAAGCAGCAGACCAGCCCAGCCCAGCACACTACTATAAACTATGCAAACACCTTTCCCCCTTGTTTTTCCCAAAAACTCTGCACCACCGGTGCATACAGACTGGGAAATTTTACAAAATGAAAGCAAGAGAAAAAATGTTAGGAGCTGCCTTTGCTATAATAATCCAGCATGTGCAAGAGGCTGAGGGTGGTGAGGATATGAATATTGCTGAGCAACCCACAGTGAGGAGACGGAGAAGAGTGTACAGACCCAGGGTAACCTACCAAGGGCTACATGAGTTGGAGAGAGTGGAGCACTATAGGGTGGACAGGGACCTCCTACAGCAAATTGTTGAGCTGTGCCGGCCGTGCCTCACACACAGAACTAACAGAGGGAAACCCATCCCAGTGGATACCAAGTTATGTGTAGGCCTAATAATATTAGCTACAGGTACCTTCCAAAGGCCAACTAGGGATATGACGGGGAATTCACAGGCATCAGCATCCAGGGTACTCTACCAGTTCCTGGATGCCATGTTAGCATGTCAGTAAGCATGTATATTTCCCCATCACCCGTGAGGTGTTGGCCAGCAATATGTGTCTCTTCCACCAAATAGCAGAATACGCTGAGGTAGTGGGTGCAATAGACTGCATGCACATATGCATTAAAGCACCATCAGGTGAGAAGGGTAGGGTCTACATCAACCACAAGGGCTTCCCCTCCATCAACTAACAGGTCGTGTGCGATGTCCAGTGCAAAACAATGAATGTGTGTGCTGGCTGCCCTGGAAGCTACCACAATTCCCACATCTGGCATCTGACGCAACTGTGCCAGACATTTGCCAATGGGGACATCCTACACGGTCACCTAGTGGGGGATGCTGGATATGCACTGGAGCCTTGGCTGATGACACCCATCAGAAATGCACACGCACCCAAACAAGAACTCCATAATGATGCGCACGCACAAACACAAATCATAATAGAGCATGTGTTTGGGATGCTCAAGTCATGGTTCCAGTGCCTGGACACATCCGGTGGAGCCTTGCAGTACTCACCAACTACATGTACCAAAATTTTCCTTGTATGCACAATGCTACACACTATGATCCTGTGGAAACAGCTGCAGCAGGAACAGCATGGGGCAGGGCCACACAGCACCCACCAGTGCAAAAGACCTGCACAGGCGCAGAATGACTCGGAGGAGGAACAACCTGAGCCTGCCCCAGTAAGCAGAAGGAGGTGTGCCCAGTATGCCCTGGCCTTGGCAAAGAGGCAACACATAACACATGCACTGACACAGTAGGGACCCAGGGAATGACACCTCTCTCTGTCCCACACATACATTAAAAGGGATGCCAAACATGACACTACCTGTGCTCAACCGTGTATAGGGATTGTACTATGTGCATCTGACATAGGCAGCCCTGCATCTCCACCCTCAATACTGGGACAACCACAAGGTAAGTGACTCACACATGCCAGTTGGGGGGGCACATACCCAACAACAGTCACAGCCAGCAGAATAGGTGTAGACAAACACAAACAAATGCTGTATTATGGCCTCTGAATGAGCTCTCTGGGTAACCCCTACCCCAGCCCTTCACAGACAGACTACAGCAGGCCAGCCAGTTGGATGTAAATTGTGATGGCTAGGAAGTCAGAAACTAATATGTAGGTAGTGAAAGCAATGATCTGTAGTGCACCGGTATGCCTCTAGCTAGCACGATAGGTAAGACTACAGACTGAAATGGTGTACCTGACATACAAGTGCAGTCCTAGCAACTGTGTAAAAGTGTAAGGTGTGCCCCTCCATCCTATGTACACTTATAGTAATAGTCAGGTGTGCCCCCCCCCTGTGTTGAAATGTAGAAACAGTTTGGTGTGTCCCTCCCACTATGCAGAAATGTAGCAACAGTCAATGCCAAATGACTGATGTATACCCTGGAGACACAGCATGCAACCTGTTGGTGTACAGCACAAAGGTCAGCACCGCAGTACAAACCACCTGGACTTGATCCACACATGCAATATAGATGGCCATACTGGGCATGCTCACACACAGAGGAATGAAGGCAATGTCAGTCAACAACATACTGAAAGGCCATACTGGGCATGCTCACATACTTAAACACAAGAAGGCCATGTCAGCAAACAACAGTGGACCAGACATATCTGGCAGTTGCAGTTCTCAGTGCAGACACATATCAGTATGCACCACTCCTGACTTGCACACACAGTGGATAGGAATACAGACATATATGTAAGGACAACACACAAAGCCAAAGATAGATGGATATAGATGTGACAAAGAGCCATCTTGGCCTGTCTCATCCAGCACACAGTCAAAGGGCCCCAAACACATTAGGTGCAGGTGTCACTCACTGCAGATACTAGCCACCAGTATCTGCATGTTGCACGTGCCAGTTGTGCAATATGACTGTACAAGGAAGTTGTCACCTAGCAGCTGTATACACATACCTGTGGCATATGACCCCGTGTGTGCCATCATGTGGCATGTCAACCCCTACATGAATGGGTTACGGCCCATGCACACACCGCCCTCCCCATAGCAGTATCATGACAAGCCTGCTGAGGTCATCTAATGTGAAATACACCTTTGAGGGAGCTGTAGATCAGTAATCCCCATGGTGCATCCCATAACTGTATACTGCTGTACTGATAAACTAGTTAGGTAGTAGTCCTAACCCCAGACTTGGCAACTGTGTCAGTGTGTGCATCTGTGCGTGTCTTGGCCTCTGCCTGTCTAGAGAGAAATGCTTTCTAGGCTACTGACACTCAGTACATTTCATATACACAACATTGGCAAGGCTGCAGATGTCACACACCTAGAAATATACCTCTGGGGAAATTATAGCCCAGTAATCTCCATAGTGCATCTTTTAACTGTATACTTGTGTAGTGTGATAAAGTAGGTAAGTAGGTGTTCTAACCCCAGATCTGGCAACTGTGTGCTTGTGTGTGTGCATCTGTCTGTGTAAAGAACAATGCTTTTTAGGCCACTCACACCCCGTACAATACACATACTCAACTTTGGCAAGGCTGCTGATGTCACTCACCTAGAAATACACCTCTGGGGAAATCATAACCCAGTAATCTCAGTAGTGCATCTTGTAACTGTGTATTGCTGTAGTGTGATAAAGTAGAGAGGTAGATATTTAAACCCCAGGCCTGGCAACTGTGTGTGTTGGTGTGTGAATCTGTGTGTCTGTCTGAGTAGACAGTAATGCCTTTTTAAGCCACTCACAACCCATACAATACACATACTCGACTTTGGCAAGGCTGCTGATGTCACTCACCTGGATATACAGCTCTGGGAAAGTAATAGCCCAGTAGTCCCTGTTGCGCGTCATGTAATTGCATACTGCTGTAGTGTGATAAAGTAGTTAAGTAGGTGTTCTAACCCCAGACTTGGCAGCTGTGTGTGTGTGTTTGTGAATCTGTGTGTTTTTGTGTCTCTGTCTGTCTGTGATTGAGTAACAAACAATGCTTTTTAGGTTACTCACACTCCTTAGAATTCATATACTCAACTGTGGCAAGGCTGCTGATGCCACTCACTTAGAAATACACCTGTGGGAATGTCATAGCCCAGTAATCTCTGTAGGGCATCTTGTAACTGCGTACTGCTGTAGTGTGATTTAGAACTGTGGTAGGGTTCCGTCTCCACCCATGGCAGTTCTGAATGTTTTGCGTGTGTTGCAATGTCTGTGTATGGAGCAATGCATCATAGGCTACTCACTCGCAGTACATTTCAAATGGCCTACATTGCCAATCCTGCTGATGTCATTCATTGTGAAGTAAAACTTTAGGGAAAAAGTTCTTTACTAATCCCGGTGGTGCAGCCTATAACTGCTCTATGCTGTGGTATGATATAGACCTCGGTCAAGGATTCTATATCCTCACATGTCAGTTGTGGATATTTTCTGTGTGTCTCACTGTCTGTGTAGGCAGCAATGCATTTTAGGCTAGTCACTTGCAGTACAGTTGAAAATGCCCTGCTTTGGTAAACCTGCTGATGTCATTCAATGTGGAAAACATCTTTGGGGAAGGGTGACTTGACAAATCCCTGTGGTGTGGCCTATAACATCTCCATGCTGTAGTGTGAAATAGACCTCCATCAGGAGTTCTATACCCACACATGTCAGTTGTGGATGTTTTGTGTGCATCTCACTGTCTGTGTAGGGAGCAATGCATTTTAGGCTAGTCACTTGCAGTACAGTTGAAATGCCCTACCTTGGTAATCCTGCTGATGTCCTTCACTGTGAAATATACATTTGGGGGAATAGTACTCCAGGAATGTCTATGGTACGTACTATAACTGTGTAGTGTAATAAAGTAGTTAGGCAGGGGTTCTACTCCCAGACATGACAAGTATGTGTGTGTGTGTGTGTGTGTGTGTGTGTGTGTGTGTGTGTGTGTGTGTTTATAACTTGTATCCTGTGTAGAGGTGAGTGTGGGCAATGTGGAGGGGGTTTTGCTAATTTCTTTTATGGTGGCCCTACTATATATCACAATGACAACCATACAGGGATAACAGATGTAAATTAGCTGGGAGGCTGGGGTGCAAAGCCATACCCATACATGTGATATCAAGGCCAGCCAATCCAAGTTATCAACCCCACTATTACACAGAGCACACACTCAACCCATGTGTCATATGAATACACATGCTTCGGCAGCAGCCAATATGTGGGTAGTACACTGCATATTGGCCACTGATAGTAGCTATGCAGTGATAGCAGTGGGCTACAGAGGGCATGTCACCCTGCCCATCTGTCCGATATGCTTGTACATGCAGACAGTGCACCTCTACCATGTTCCCCAATGGACACCTGCACCACCTGTGGTGCCTTCACATGTGACTCACAATGGACATGCCATGCCTGACAACATGCCCTGTATGGACAGATGACATTGACATCAGGTAACGCTATTGGCATACCATCAATGGAGGTGAAAGGTAAACCTGCTTCCCATTACCAGTTCCTGCCACAGGTGGGCAAGACTGGCACATCTGATGATAATATGTGTTCACAACATGGGCCAGACACCCCAGGTACAGCTCCACATGTCACTATACATGCATGTGGGAGGTGTGCACATCCCAGACACCATCCATTGCATGGACTAAGGCACACATACATGGCATGTGGTGAACAACATTGGCCACACACAGTAGTCACCCAGGTGACTGGATGGGGGATGCAATACACACCTGTTTGAGCAAATGCAGTAACTACAGGCCTGTGCCACAATGCAGACCATTGTCATGTGGCCTGATGTCAAGGTATACCCATCGTCTACCTTTGTACAGCCTGCTGGCACAGTTGATCATGACACACCCATGTAGACATGCACCAATGCATGTCAGAACTGGCACCCTGTGTGTTTGTGTGTGTGTGTGTGTGTGTGTGTGTGTGTGTGTGTGTGTGTTGTATGGTGCATATGTCCACATCCACACTCACTACAACCCCCCAGGACATACTGAAGCATGCTGTCTGATGTCTGACATCTCCTCATACTTTTTGCCCATACGGTCTCCATGTGACCCATGTGGTGCATGTGGTACCTGCACATTGATGTGTTGTGTCAATTTCACTAGTGATGAGTTGCACTCCTGGCCCTGCCAAGTGTGTCAATGTGTGTGTGTCCCTGTGTGAGTGTGCCTGTGTTGATGTTGGCACATGTTCATTCTGACAGGCATGTGTATGACACCTACTGTATATCTACTGTATCCCTGTTGCAGATGTCACTCACTCTCACATATATGTTCTGAGTGCACAACATCAGGTAACCCATGTGGTGCATTCAATAGCTGCATCGAACTGTGATAGAGCTACATAGTTGTTGGGGGTTTGATACCCTGTGCTGGTAGGTGTGTGACACAAGCATGCTTCAGTTTTATACTCCCACCCCTCCCTGACATGTATTTGCCACTGTCTTCCTCCCCCATTCCCTCTCTGGTGGATGTGGAGACCCACACCTGCCTTGCTTAGGCAGCAGCATGTGTATTTTACGTGATACTCATGATCAACTGATGGACTCTGCACGAATTTCAGCCCTCCCCTAGTTGATTGCATGTGGAACAGCTGTGGTAACAATCCCATAGCCAACTGCATGGAAACACACTCCAATACCTAGGAATATCATGGTAGTGTTGGTCCTTTTCGGTCACTGTGAGCAGGAACTAGATCTGTTGTTTGTCAAACAGCATCTCAGATGGATTGGGGTTTACCTCTATCAACATACACTGTGGAAAGTGGGCAACAAACAGGAGGGGGATGTGCCTGACCTGACTACAGACTGTAAGTGCTGCTATACTGCATTTGGAATAATGTTGGCTTAACAATGTTTGTCTGGATATGCCTGTCATACATGTAGTAATATCTGCCATGTCAGTTCCATGTATATGAGAAATCCCCATCTGCATGGTCATCTGCATACTGAGCAGTTTTGTGCTTATGGTTTCATGTATTAGCCACAGTGCATCTCTCTGTGGAATGCAGATGGTAGTGTGAGGATTGCAGTCTGTAGATGTTGAAAGCCGTGACAGTTACTGACGTCATATCCCTCATAGGACATATGTTGCAACAAACACCGTTACATTGGAAAATATACAAGGTTATCACAGCAACATGTCTATACTGGCCCTGTGTATGTGCTGTTAGCCACACCACTGTCAACATTTGTACATATGATGTGCATGAAGTGGTGCATATGTGCTGTACACCATAAATAGTGTCACCATATCTGATAACAAGCCAGTGAGATATCAGATTGTTACACATGTCATGTACAGTAGGGGTTATATTTCATGACATAAGCTGGACATACTGTGGATGTTTGTACAGTACTGAGGTCTGTGTAGTGATGGTGAATATCAGCAGTGTGTGTATTGTTAATATGTACTTTAGCCTGTGTACAGACTGTGGTAGATGTCATTGTCCTAGCTCCCCTTCTATCAGATGTTACATGCTGTCCCACTGTATGGTACCGTTTTGCCATACGTTTGTAATGCCATACACACACATGTCCCATACCACAGACAGCCATCAGACCAAACTGTGTAGCAGCCCAGTATATGTAGGGACATTCTGTGAGTGGTACATATGAGGATGGTGTAGAACATATAGTCCATATACTGTGATATTATGCTTGCTTACCATACATGGCTATGGCTGTGTTCACATTGGCTGTGGTTATGCACAGCCACACAGGTGTATCTTACCCTGTGCTGTGACATGGCTGTTGATCCTGCTATATATGCAGGTACATGTGCATTCCCCCCTTACGAGATGTAGGCCAGTGTTGAGCCAGTCTGCCTGTAGCCTTCACAATGCATTGTTACATGCCTAGCAGCTTAGTGTACTTAACCAGTGGTGTGTCATGTGCAGATAATTGCCAGATGTACTGCTGCCGGGCCTTCTTTAAACATCATGTATGTCAGACAGAGCAGTGGGATGCTGTACAGGTGTATGTCAATATCTAGTGGGTGGTATGTGTCCATGGCACCCCTGTACCAGCAGTCATTATGTGTCAGGCCAGACAGGAGTGTGTGAATCCAACACCTATGGTGCCAAATGTATACCAGTCGTTATGTGTTATACCCATCTACATGGCTGTCTACATCCATATTGTCAGGCCTGCTACACATGTAGTGCACTAAGGGAATATGTGTATACCTCCGGACTGTACAGGGTGTGTCTGACGTTCCATATATAGTGGCCAATATCTCTGCTGCACTCCACAGGGGCATTACATGCTAGCAGCAGTACTTTATAATGATGTCCTTAGGATGTCTGTCAGTAGCCAATGGAACACATGTTACAAGCAAATTTCAGCATCCACACAAACCATGTCTGTGAAGACAATCCCAATGGCAGTAGCAACAGTCTAGTAATATACCTGCTATACATACCTGTCATCCCCTTGCACTAAGAAATTGGGACTGTAGGGGCTGGGGTACGGCTACACTTCATGTCCAGGACATATGGTGGAAATATATGTACATATACCTATCCAGATAGCCATATATATATATATATATATATATATATACACACAGATATATATATATATATATATATATATATATATATATATATATATATATATATATATATATATTTATATGTAATGACACATGTGTACTACATTGAATTACCACTGTCATGGCAATCAACCACTATAAATCCCTACAGCATGTGGCCGTGGTCCCATTACATTTCCTGTGTGATGGAGATCTGTCCTGTGTGTGGGCATCAGTGATACAGGCAGCAGGTAGCAATACCTCTTACAGGAGAACTTGGAAACTCAGGGTGGACGCATATTTGTAGGAGGTTCAGAAACTACAGACAGAGTAGAGTTGTGTAATGCTTTGTATAGTACTGGTGTTACAGGATGTGTGTGTGTGTGTGTGTGTGTGTGTACACACTAGTGTACCTTGGAATGCATTCCGTCTGCATAACTCACTGCTGTGGGCCTAACCTCTTGCTGGACAGAGGTTTGCCTATCATGTGTTGTTCATCCACCACACAAGCCTTGTGTCAGATATGACACTGGCAGAGTGTGTGTGTGTTGCATGTTACCAGTACATAGCTACATCCATGTCTATATGTAACCTCAGTTCCCTGACTAAGTGTATGTTGCAGACTATCCTGTAACACCAGCACCTTGCTTAGCTTATGGTAACAGTATTCCACACACATGCCTGTGTTCCAGCCTGTGTCCCCCCTCTACATACCAAGCTGTGCACATTTGTCATGCTGTTGGGAGTTGTTCTGTAGTGGGCTGTGAGTATATCACACTGCCATTGCTGCCATTAGTCAACTGCTGTTGTATCCCCCGCACATACACTGGGGCTTGGGTCATATATGTGTGGGCATCACCTACACAACACATGTGCACCCTTATGCACTGCAGAGGCCAGTGTATGTAACAGTGGTATATGGTCTTGCATTATAGAGTCCAGGTGGGGAACACCATAAATGACCTAGGCTGTTACAAAATGTGGGGGTATCAGGGGTGAGCTGCCACAAGGTATTGGATGTACAGTACCGTATACTCCACCTATATTGTAATTACTTACATGACTTGGGGTACTGCAAGCCTACTGCCTCCAGCAGTACAGACTATTCTGTGCATTATGCCTTGTTATGTTCCGGGTACAACCCATATGATCACAAAACATCTTTACCTCCTACGGAGTTTGTACAGAGTGTAGATAAAGGCTGCTGAACTACACACCTGCAGTACATACTGTTGATTGTGTGGTACCATGTGGCCCAGTCTGTCAGCACTATTGTACATTCTGAAGGGCTTGGCTTGGACTGCAACAGTTGTGAACCTTTCCAGACTACTGTATAAGTGTAACTGTTTCACAGTTGCAGTACTCTGTTTATATGGTTGTCAGCATTTGAACAGCTATATGATATGGCATATAGGACCATTATGGTACACAATTAAAGGAGTCCCATTTCTGCAAACCTGTGTGTGGTGTCTTTCCTATGACCTTTCTATGGGTATATGTTGCAGGCAATGATTGAAATTAGTATGTTTAGCCCATACAGTGTCCAGCTGGTCAGGTTTTAACTGTAGGCATACTGGCTGTTCCATATTGTGTGCACCTCCTACATACGTATCTTACTGTACATATATATGCGTGTATGTGTAGTCACATGTATATATATATATCTATATATCTATATATATATATATATATCTATATATATATATATATATATATATATATATATATATATATATATATATATATATATATACATATATATATATATGTATACACACACACACACACACATATATATATATATATATATGTATATCTATATCAGCATATATGTGTATGTGTATCTGTATCCTGGAGACATTGACGTCTTCCACATATTACATGTCCTGTGGGAGGCAGACTTTACTTGGTAGTGTATTGCAGAGTGCAGGTGTTTGGCTATGTTGGGATGCCTATTCGTACGAGACGTATAGTGTGTGAGGCCTCTCAACCCCATTAACAGTGCATGTGGACATAGGTGCATTTGTTAATCTGCAATTGCTATCTACAGATGTATGGCCATATATACCTATATAGATATATTTATCTGCTAACAGATATATATATAGGTATATGTGCATACATAGCGATATATATGTATATATAGAGTTAGTAAAACAACATACATATTTGAATACATGTGTAACATATATACATATATGGGTATGTTGTATCTGTTAAGATTGCACTATAGTTACGCACACAGACATCTAGATGTTGGTATATATTCTCTGCACTGCTGCATGACAGGACTGGCTGATATGTTTCTGAAACATTAAATATCTGTGTACCTGTCATGGTTTAGTGGTGCAGCAGTTTGTCTAGGGTGTGCAGGGTCCTTGATTTGATCTTTGCCAGGGTTGTTTAATTTGTTGCTGGCCAGAGCATGGCCCATTGGATAGAGAGAGATCAAGGCACCATAAAGCAGTTGTAAGCAGGTTTGTGTGTTCTGCGCAGCAACAAAATAAACAGGTCTTGCAAGGATCATAACCAGAACCCTGCACATCATACACAAAGTGATTTTACCACTAAGCCATGGCAGATATGCATAATCATGATGTTTCCACATACATATCATCCAGCCCAGGTATACAACACTACAGGGAATGTATTCCACCATGTAGATGTATTTGTGTGTGTATATATATTCATCATTAAATGGATATAACATATCTATATATATGTAGATATAGGTACAGACATATCTAAATATATATATATATATATATATATATATATATATATATATATTTATATAAGCCAATACATACATAGATACACATACAGCCATCGATATATATGTATATATCCACATGTCCACATATAGACAGCACTAGGTATGCATATATGTCAGCATATATATGGCTCACCTTTCAAAGGGAGAAATCCATGTGTCCGGAAGCTGGTAGGCCTAAAGTATGTTGTCAACATTGCACAATCCTGCAATACATGTATAGAATGTACAATGTGCGAATGTCAGTATGCATTCGCTCATTACGGGGTTTCTCAGATGTGCCATATTCCCTGAAAGAAATAATGATGGAAATATGTCTGAGCAACTCATATGTCAAGTTTACCATAATACAATACACATATCAGTCTCCCGCCACCATATCAGCTCCAACATAATGTTCACACTATGCTAGTGGTATGTGTCCGGTATGTGTACCATTGGGCCATATATTGTATTGTACAACACTTTCTGCTATGTGGTTATACACATGCTCCCTGTGGGGACACTAGAGTTGCAGGGCTGTTACAGGGTATTTCACCTGCATGCCATTGTCACTGCCACTATGTTTCCACGTATGCATGTGGTAGGCCTGCTATGTGATTGCTACACATCTGCTTTTCTGTAGTATTGGGGATATCTATGCATGCTGTTGGACATGTTCTGGGATTGTGTGGACTATTACAGCCCACATATGTTCCATAACAGTTACACACCAGTATGTGTAGGGGATATTTGCCAGCAGGAACACCACTCCTACATAAATGTGCACATGGTACCAGTCCACATCACATCCATGGCCCACCATGGAACCTCATTATCTACTGTTCTGTCACTACCTTCATTTGGAACCACCTCAGGGGATGGTGTGTCCCCCCATGGAGCATACACAGACATGGGTCTGTCACCCAGATAGGTCACAGGTATTGGGCATAGGGAGGTCCACACTGACATGCGGTATGTGTTACATCACCTGGAGGCATGCAGTACACATACACAACGTTCGACATGCATGTCCCCTCTGCCCAGCGTGCAGCCCAGGCACCTTTATGTCCATGTAGATGCTGTCATGACTGTCCATGAGTGGGCACCATGTTCCCTTTGTTCCCATGTGGGGGCTCAATGGCCTCCACATTCCAAATGAAACTACCCATCCACAGTGTTTAACTACCACATGTGTTATATACCAGCTCTGTATGCTGTCTTGTTTGTCACCCAGCCAGATCTACATACCAATATGTGCCTAATAAACTTCACCAACATATATATCCCACCATCCCATACAATTGCAATGTGTTCCCAACATGGGTTACACACCTCACTCCACACTCCATCTTGCAGCCATGTACTGGTGTGTAGGTATATTGTGTATTGATGTGTGATGTTCCCTCACACATGTCATGGCAGGGAAAATGTATTGACATGTATATACACACACATGCACACACACACATATATCTGTATATATATATATATATATATATATATATATATATATATATATATATATATATATGTATGTGTATATATACATATGTGCATATATGTGTAGATATCATTTTGTGTTGTTTATATACCTATATAAATGTATAACTGTCCGAGATCCTGTACACATACACAACTATGTTTATGTATCACACATATATGTATCTGTATGTGGGGTGCATATGAACATCTGGACCACACTCGTACCCTCTTTACTTCACAGCTGAACTGTTCTGCCTTGCTGCAACACAGACAAGTGTCACCTGTGAAAACAGACTAACATTAGGGGGGTATATATGGTGACAAACTTTATATAAGCATATTATACTGCTATGGCAGTTGGGCATGCTATGCTACACTTTAACATGACTGTCCTGCAGGTGATGTGGTCTTTCACCCATGTGTCTATTGTGGCAGTATTAATACCCCCACCAGCCATTGGCCACAGTAATTTACAGAACACAGATATCATGGGTCACATCTTTGCCATTCACTGCTGTTCTGCACATTTGACAGGTATGTCCCACTGCCCACAGGGACTGATAAAACTGTCCAGTGCAGTTGTTGAGCACAACATCATTACAGGAACAAGTACGGATGGCAAATATATATCCTTTCACAGTATACATCCTATTATTCTGTGCCATATACTACATGCCAGTAAATGCATATTTGTTTCACATACCTGTTATGTTGTTTCCACTGTAACACAACCCTGAGCTTTGTGAACTTTCTTGAAGTCTCTCTCTCTCTCTCTCTCTCTCTCTCTCTATCTCCCCAGTAGAGTGATTGAGCTGGTTTTGAATAGATTGCAGCATGCTTTTGTTGGCATTGCACATGATCAGGTGGTGGCATCTGCACCAGTCAGTGCCCACCAGTTGCTAATTGCATGCAGCCTGCTGTGTAGTACTGCAGATAACCACTGTCATGGCAACCCTGTACTATAAATTGCTGCCTTCTGTGGGCATTGTCCCTTCACCTTTACAGTATGGATGACATCCTTCCTGTGTGTGGACATCAGTGTTACAGACAGCAGGTAGCAATACCTCTTACAGAAGAACCTGCAGATACAGGCCAAATCCACATTTGGGTAAGGTTTAATATCTACAGACAGCATGAGTAGTGTTGTTGTGTGCAATGTATCTTGCTATTCTTCCAAGGTTTCTGTGTACATGATACTTTTTCATGGAATCTTGTCTGTCTGCATAGCACTCAACTGTGGGCCTATCCGTATGATACCAGGGGGATTGGTTGTTAGGTTTTGTCTGTGCACCACACAGGTATTGTCCCAAATATATCTGTGGCATTCTGTCTGTTGAGTGCTATCAGTACATGGCTACATCCATTTGTATTTCAATGTTGTATCGCTGCATAAGAGTATGCCGCAACGAATCCTGTAACACCAGCAATTTCCAGGGTGTGTAACAGCAATAATGCAAATACGGCCCTATGTTCCTGCCTCAGTCCTCCACATATATGCCAGTCTTTGTCCTGCTGTGATACAGGAAGGGTTGTTAGGTAATGGCTTATCATTATTTACCACTAGCATTACTGCTATCATCCCAGTCATGTCACGGACTCACACACCAACTGTTGGGCCATGTCCATATATATGGGGGTAACAGCTGGAGAACACATATGTGCCCTTGTACATTCCTGGGGTAAGTGTGTGGTACCCAGTGTTCCTTGCCTTGTACAGCCTTTTATGGGGGGGGGGGTTCTATGCCATTAAGCTAGGCTATGGCACCTTTTCAGTGATATAACTGTTAAGAAGAGGGTCATTCAGTGTGATAGTGAGATGTTAGGTTAAGCAATATTATGTACAAGATACTGTGACATTAACATAAGTGCTACTTTTACCCCTAGGGCTTGACTACATGGTGTAATTGGAGGCTCTGGAACTACATCTGTAATTGTTGATTGTTATGTATCCTGAAGGCAAATTCTGTTCCTACCATTGTACTAATTGAAAGCCTTGGCCTGGACAGCATAGTATGGTGTATATGCACATTACTTGCATCTACTGGTTTGTGTGGGCCTTGCATTCATGACTGATTACATATTTCAAACCTTATGTAATGTCAGTGCTGGCATAAGTTATTGTATAGTACAGGAATAAAGGTTATCTATCTATGCATACCTGCCTCATGTCATGTCCTTTGAATTGTGGGTGGGTATAAGTTTAATGTCAGCATTCTCATTTGTGGGAATTGTTGCCACACTATACATTTCACAGATGCCAGTTGAAGGGCTTATGGCTGAGGGATATACTTTGCACCCAGTACTTCCACACTACTTCTACATATGTATGGCTACTGATACCTTTTGTGTGTGTATATGTGTATAATCTATATATATATATATATATATATATATATATATATATATATATATATATATATATATATCATATGACTATATCTATATAAAATATGTATCTATAGATATATACATCTGTATATATATATATATATATATATATATATATATATATATATATATATATATACATACATACATATGAACATATGTAAGTATCAATATACAGTTGCTGTTATATGATTATTTGTGAGTCATACATTAATATATATATCTACATATAGCTGTCTATCTGTCTATATTTATATATATATATATATATATATATATATATATATATATATATATATATATATATATATCTCTGTCCATATGTCCATGCATATTCAGCTCATATTATGGCCTGTTCCTCATTCACTTGACAATTGTTATGGATGATCATAGCGTTGAAGTCAGTAACTAGTGGCAACACTATTGTGTTTCAGACTTCATCTCCTTCTACATATGTGTTCTAATACATATAACTGTGTAACCTTCAACATTTTAAGTATATCAGAGCATTAATTGACATATATCCCTATTTGTACCCACAGTGTGTCATACTTTATCCATACTTTTGCATTAACAGGTTACGTGGTGTGATGATAATACATTTCCTGTACTGTTGACTGATTGTGCTGCATGATATGTTTGTGAAAACTTCGGGTTATGTATATCTGCCATGGTTTAGTGGTAAATCACTTTGTGTATGGAGTGCAGAGTCCTGGGTTCAAGGCAGTTTATTTTCTTGCTGAGCAGAACAAGGGACATTGGCTACATAGTGATTGAGGCACTTTTAAACAGGTGTAATCAAGTTTGTGCAGGTTTGCGCAGAGCTAAGCAATGCCTACACAGGTTAAGCAATTCAGCAGCTAACTGAGTATAAGAAACTGTAACCAGACTTTAGCAGTGCTTACCTCCAAGCAAACCCACGCAAACCAGCTTACCGCTGCTTAAAAGTGTTTACTGCTGCTTATCCCTGTGCTAATTCCTTTAAAAGAAAAGGGGTTGATAGGAAAGTGGTGAAAAATGGGGCAAAATGATGGAAAGACAGTAGGGATAATAGCTAGGCATGTGCCGGAAGGGCATAGGAAAGGTCCATAGCTTCCCATTTCTTCTACAGCAACAGCTGTGCATATACTCTATATTTGCAGGTACATTTGGACCCTCAAACCCCTGGGAGAGGGGTGAGGACAACACATATTCATTGTGATACCAGATTACATGTGTCCAGTGGACACATGTGTGAAATGGACAGCTATGTATGGTACAAGATGTTTTTGGGGGAACCAATTGCTCTTTTTTTCTTTTTTTCAGGTGAGAGTGGGATTTTGGGGAGGGGTAGTAGGTATATTTGGGGCGGTAGTTTGGGTAGGTTAACAGACAAGACAAACAAGATGCATAAAGGGGTGGTATATGACACATGTCAGGTTCATTTCTATATATAATCTTTGACTATGTACACATTTGAATATCAGTTATATGTGATTGACAGCTGCCTACAATTCCTGGAACATCACACTGGATTTTCAGGGGAACAGGGTACCAAGCTGGTGATAAGGGCCATTTATCTGGACATGCTGGACCGATTGGAAAAGTTGTGGGTTATTAATATGCATACAACTTTCAATTTGAACATTCTAGCAAATTCTGTACAGTTGTTGGGTGTAATTATGCATACAGCTTTCTATCTGAACATTGTATCAAAATCTGTACAGTTGTGGGGTATGATTATTCATACAACATAGTAGCACTCCCAGGATTCAAACCCCTGCTGTGTGTGACAAAATATTATAGCTAACATCACAGTACACTGTGCTATCAGGGAATTGATGTACAGCCTTCGACTGTTTTCTATCTAAGTCTCCATAACTTGTACAATATAACTGAAATCTTGGCACTTCCGACATTGTTATGTAGGACTTCATGCCCATTTTATCTGCATACCACGGTATGGGTGACACTGTTTAAGATACAACAGTACTATTTATAGTATGGAACAGATCGCCAACATATGTGAGAAGAGTAAACAGAAGCACTCCAGGGGTTATACCTCTATTCAGTTATGAGAAGTATTTCTACTAGTACAACACTTTATAAGGCTCTTATATCTATTTGTTATGACAGTACATGCAGACTGATTACTAACCTGCCTCACAATGCAGCCTTTGTAGCCTAGCATCATGGGCTTGCTGGTTTGCAGCTTGCTCATCTGCAGCTGTTAGAGAAATGCAGTGATATTTAGCCATACCTATCCATAGTTTACAGAAGCTACGCAATTATTTACTACTTAGTAGAATGAAAACTTACTCAGTTCTGGGCATTGGGCATCTGCTGAGACTCCTGGATTCACTGCTCCAGTACATCCCCCCTCTGCTGCTTCAGGTTAGCATGGTGGTGCCTGACCTGCTCAACAGTCAGTGGGATACCTGTGGCACTGGTGAGGTCACGGGTGAGACTGTTCCAGGCCTCCATTTTATGCTGTGAGCCCTGGTACTGGCCCTGCAGTAGTCTCTGATAATGGTGTTTTACCAGGAGCCATACCATGATTTTTGACTCCTGGATGCCCCAGCGCTGCGCTATAAATAGAGTGCCTTCACCCACACCAGCCATTCTGCCTGCAGTAGGAAGCTACAACCAGTTATGAGAAGTATTCCCACCTGTGGGGTTTAAATACAGTCATTTTCCCACACTTTCCCGTGATTGGCCGGTTTTGAAAAGGCTAAGCTATGGGCACACCTGCTTACATATGGTTGGCACTGCTTAAAGAGGTATACCACTAGGCAGATTGAATTGGCTCTGCTACACATTGCTTACACTTGCTAACTTGAGCTGTGCTGCGGTTAGCATTGCTTAATAGTTAATTAGCACTATATTTGCCATTTGGCACTGATTTATTCTTCATTACAGGTTATATATGTGTATGGTATCCGTGATTCATGTGTACATACACTGTATGGGGACCTGGGGAATTCTACACTTTATTACAATCACACCTCAGATCTATGCTTACTGCAGTACTCCAGTTCACATATTTATGTTCTGTAGCAGGTTATCCAGCATCACACTGTACATAGACTCAGTTCACATGTTTGGTTTGACTTTCCTGTGGTGAGAATTAGTTTGCTGATACCTCATTCATATATTTTGCTATGATGGCCTGGTGGTTAACTACTGTGACTATAGTGTACAGGGTCCTGAGTTTGAGCCTTGCGGAGGCAGTTTATTTTGTTGCTGGGCAGAACATGTGCCATTGGATCCAGAGTGATTAAGGCACTTTAAAGCAGTTGTAAATGGGTTTGAGCAATGGTAAGCACTGCTTACCTCCGGTTACAGTTTCTTACACTCAGTTAGCTTCTACTTTGCTTAATCTGTGTAGGCAATGCTTACCCTCATGCAAATGCACTTAAACATGCTTACTAGTGCTTATATATGCTTACTACTGCTTATTTGTGCTTAAACATGCTTACTAGTGCCTTATTCATTATGACACTGACACTTCACATGTGGATTTAATGCAGTACTCCAGTTCACATTTAAATTTTATTATGTAGGTTATACGGCAATAAGATGTACAATTATGTTCATATACAGATTTCACATGGAAAATGATAGGTGATGCAGTGGGACTCAAAAGAGGAATGCCTGTTCATTAGGCGGATGCTCTAACCACTACACTATTGCTGTGCTCCTTCATTTGCATATATATTCCTTGTTATCCTCTTCAGCGTTTTCAGCTGCTTTAACTGTAGCTAAGCGATGGGCAAACTGGTGCAACTATGGTTAGCTGTACTCAGGGTTTTAAAAAAAATAAATAAAAGGGTTTCTTCATTTTATTTGACTGTACTGTTGCTGTTGAATACATGGGCACTGTTGGTGGGAATATGTGGACCCTTATGAGCAGTCTTGCTCATTTATTTACACATTCTTCTGTTCTACTTTGCAGGGGCATGTTTATTCTGAGAGCTCTGCTCTCAGACACTCCCCCTGCACTCGTCCACGCTCCATGTAGCATTAGGAGTAAAGGCAGCGCACCTTCATTAATATGCCTGGTGTGCTGCCATCCTCCTCTTAAATTGCTGCTTCCGTTCCTGCATGGAAGATTAGTAAATCCAGGGGGAAGTCTTATTTAATAAATACAATTATAGGTTTAGTTTCCATGCATTTGTTTTAAATATTAAAAAAATTAATTGTGATGAAAATGATACTGTAGATCAGAGAATTAAAATAAAATACAAAGATGTATGGGGAGAAATGAAAGAAAGGATGAGAAAATATTCATATGACAGCAGTGAAATTAAAGAATATGTTGCTAAGGGTAAATTATAGAAAATAGTGATGGATGAAATTCTTAAATAAAGAAGGGAAGGCATGGTTTGAAGAAATAATGAAAATAAATTATTATACTAAGCTGCAGAAATTATTATGTGAAGAATAAATAAAAGACACATGAAATAGAAGAGATATGAAATAGTATGAGAGACTGCTGACATTTTTGGAGACTGATGTTAGTACATTGTGAGTAAAGGGACAGGCAAAATATGAAAGAGAGGAAGAACAGATATGTAACAACTGCAATGCAGAGGAAATTGCTGAGCATACATTACTAAAATTTCAAAAAAAACTTCCATTTAATGGAATTATTTTAAAAAGTTATATAAGTATGTATGTCTTGATAAAGTAAAAAAAAATATGATGCATGGGAAAACAATAATCTGTGAAAAGCACATCAGGTAGATAAAGTATTATATGGCAGTTTGTATAACAAAATGTGGATTACTGTACCTGTTTTGTAAAGAACAGAAATTTGGCAGGAGTAGAAATGATAGGGTGATAAAAATGACACATTGGCAAATTAAAGTTAAATACAGGATTGTGTAGCATGCATAATAACTTCTGAATATGTGAAAAGGGTAAAAGAAAAATTAAACACTATTTGATCTGTAACAGTGTAAAAACTAAGCATGGTATCTCTACTCTTTCTTTGATAAGTGTTGTGGCATCTTTTACATCTTCCTGGGTTACCAACACTTTGGACAGAGGGGGCATCGATTCAATGTCTCACCTAAAAGATGGCATACTGAGGAGCACTGTGCCCTCTTTATGTTGCACTGCAGTCTTAGTCCTGGAAAAAGAATCCAGACACCTGGAAACAGCAGAGATGCCACTGATGTTGTCTAACAGCAGATGTGCTGGAGGGTGATCTGTGTATGGTCTGATGCCACATAATAATTACTGCAGCTGGTAGTTTTGCCAAGGGGTCTTCATGAAGATGTAGGCCAGTTATGTGAAGACATGGAAACCAGACATTGCAAAGGCTTGTTTATGGTGAGGGTTATAATGACACTCAATATCACAATAAAAAGTGCCTACATAGAAATATCAGTATTATTATTATTATATAGCCAGACTGGAAGGACTGTCTGTGGCCAGGTGAGGGAAGGGAAAAAGTGTGGCTGTGTATGTCAGCTATCAAAAAGGGCTTTACAACAGCTATGTCTGGAGCTGACAGAAATAACAGAGCTTGGGGGTGCGTGGCTAGCATGGTCATGGTCTAGCAGCAGATTTCACAAGCTCCACTAAGGAAAATATATCTTCACTGGAAATTTGTTTCATATCAAGAAAAAGTGGATTCATTTTTGCAGAATTTGATAGTATTCAACATACCCTTCAGGAATATCTACTTATAAATTGAAATTGGTTATAATTTCCAGTCAAAACCTTCATCTGAACAAATACTTCACTTCTGGGAGATTTTCAAGATGAGTTATACTAAGGCAAACAACCAGGACTCCAGTATAAAAAAGGAACTACAGACTTTAATAACAACTATTCAAGACCTCACAACTAAGATTGATATAACTGACTGTAAAATAGACAACTTTAAAGAAAAAGCTACCAAGCAGATGAATATGCTTCATGAGGATCTAAAACAGCAAAACATTCAAATTACTATTAGTATTGAGGAATCATTAACAGACTTTGATGGGAGATTGCTCGAAAATGAAAACAACATAGAATTTTTGCTTAAACAAAATACTTCATTGCAACATAAACTGGATGATCTAGAGAATAGATCATGCTGGAATAATATAAGGATTTTTGATCTTCAGGAAAATATAGAAGGAAACAATATGTCAAGTTCCCTTAACTCATGGCTGCCAAAATTTCTAGATTTACCAGAGGCTTTATCTTTTTGGTATAGAGAGAGCACATTGGTTTCTTACATCAGGAAACAGTACCAACAGGAAACAATCTAGATCTGCCATAGTAAAATTCCTATCATCTTCAGATATAGGTTCATAGGTTCATAGGTTCATACTAGGCTATCTGCCCTAGGGCATTTATAAGCCTAGCCAGAGTGTGTTTGGCTTTCGCCACCCATTTTAAATTAATTTTGCTATGCCCTTTTTCGAGGTTAGTATACTGTGCCTCTGTCTAACAGTGACACAGAAGTGATACCCGGGATAAACCTACGATCTCCCATCCACTCATCAAGATTCCTCTTGAAGAGAGTCAATGAGGGACTCTGCCTAACCTGGACTGGGATTTGATTCCAGAGTGAAGGGAGCCTCTGGGTTATGAATCTGTCCCTCCAGCATGTCCTATTTATTTCATTGCTGAGGTTCAAGTCTCTCGAGCACGTAGCTCGATGGGATTTGGATTTTCTGAGGTGCAGCATGTACATTAATTCTGGGTTGGGCATGACTTTATACATCAGGCACAGATCGCCTCTGAGCAAGCGGTATGCCACTGAGTAGAGCTGGAGTTTCTTTAACCGGGCAGCATATGGCATCTGTTTGAGCCCTTTGATCCTCCTGGTGAGGTACTTTTGGGGTCTTTCCAGTTGCTGCAGGTGTCTGGTAAGGTACATCCCAAAAAGGGGCATTGTACTCAATTATGGGCCTGATGAGGGATGAGTAAAGAGGCACGATGACCTCCCTGATCTAGATGTGAATCCCTTCATGATTAGGTGGGCTATATAAAATGTTCTTCTAACCACTTTGGCCACGTGGTTGTCAAATGAGAGATTGCTATCAACTTGGGCCCCAGGTCCCTAATTACTTCTTCTGTACTTAATGGATTACCACCTATGTGGTAATTTGTGGGCACTTTGTTTTTGCCAAAGGGGATGACTGTACACTTTTTGGCGTTTAGCTTGAGGCCATGGCTCTGGCACCAGTTGTCT
This sequence comes from Protopterus annectens, assembly GCF_019279795.1. NCBI lineage: Eukaryota > Metazoa > Chordata > Ceratodontiformes > Protopteridae > Protopterus > Protopterus annectens. Next base: position 353,130,322 of record NC_056737.1, on the reverse strand, counting down.
GTTTCTATGAGGCCCTTTTGGAGGATGCTTGTGTCAGCTGGAGAGTTGATTATGGTGCCCAGTTTGCAGTAATCTGCGAACTTGGTCAGCCACAGTTCTTCGGTGTTGGCCTGTACCTCCGAGAAATATATACCGAACAAGAGAGGTCCCAGGACTGAGCCTTATGGGACGCCACTTGTAACTGGTTTGGAGTCTGACATGGCTCCAGCAATTCTAACCATGTGGGTTCTGTCCTTGAGCCAGTTTGCAACCCATCTAGTGACATAGGGGTTTATATTTAAGCTGGTGAGATTATCTATAATGCCCGAGTGAGGTATTGTATCGAAGGCTTTTGCGAGGTCCAGGTAGGCTGTGTGGACCACCTTCCCCTCGTCAATGACCTTGGTGACTGTTTCAAAGAAATCAACCAGGTTTAAGAGGCAGGATCTGCCCTTAACAAAGCAGAACTGGGTAGGATCCAGTGTCTATAGGTCCCCAATATCTTTATTTATGAGGTCCATGATGATCCTTTCTATAGCTTTGCAGACCAAGCTAGTCAGGCTTATGGGGCGATAGTTTCCAGGATCCATTGAGGCACCACCTTTGTGGAGAGGGAACAATGTTGCTGTACGCCACTCTTTGGGTACATATTCTGTAGTAAGGCTGAGATTGAACAGTAGTTTTATGTTTGGGTTTAGCTCTTCTTGGAGTTCATGTAGGACGCAGCCCGGGACACCGTCTGGTCCCATTGATGCTGTGTTTTTTGCTTTGGAGAGGGCGGCTCTTACCTGAGCATCTGAGATGTCAGGGGGGCAGCACTCTGCTGGGATAGATATTTGCCCTTTTGGTGGGGAGAGGGGGAGAAGTTTGCGCTGAACCTGTCAGCTAGGATGTTAGCAATGTCTGTGAGTTTGGTGTATTTTTTTGTCATTTTGGACTAATTCTGAGCATATCTGGGAATTGCCACCCAGGTTCCTAACATAACTAAAGAAAGCCTTGTGATTATCCTTAGTGTCCTGTGCAATTTTTCTCTCTAAGCTGGCCTTAATGGATTACCACCTATGTGGTAATTTGTGGGCACTTTGTTTTATGAGTGCCCATAGTATTTTGCTAATACTGATCAGAGATGCCTTCCCTTTTTGGGATTTTGCTCTATCATGTAGTAGCTTCCTCCTTCTGTTGTATAGTTTGTTTATGGCTGGAGTCAACCAGACAGGATGTCTGCCTTTGGAGGATTGGGTCTTGGTTTTATTTGGGATTGCATGATCCATGCATTCCTGAAGGTGTTCATAGAATGCGTTTATAAAGGATTCTGCGGTCTGGGGCGTATTTTCCACAGACCCGGGGGCTTTGAAGGATTCCACCTCGGTTTTGAGGAGTGTGAAATTTGCTTTAGAGAAGTCTTTCACTGTGGTTTTCTGGGCAGGGTGTGGGCTCGGGATGTGAATATCCAGTGAGATTAGTTTATGGTCTGATCTTACCAGTGAGGGATACACTTCTGGTCTGGAGCATAGAGTCCCCATGTTGGTGATGATCAGGTCCAGTATGTTTTCCCCTCTTGTGGGAGTGGTAACAAGTTGTTCCATAGCATTTGAGTTTATAAATTCTAGGAACCTTTGGGCTAGGGTGTTGGAGCTAGAGTAATGCTCCCAGTCTATGTTTGGGTAGTTGAAGTCGCCGAATATAATGGTGCTTGGAGAGACCTTCATATTTTCCAGTGTTCTCAGGAAGGCCGAGTGGAGTTCCTGGGTTTGGGAGGGTGGTCTGTAGCAGGCTATAAACTGAAAGGCAGTTTTACCTACTGTTAGTTGCACATGGATAGTCTCTGATGCTTCGTGCTGTGCCACCAACCTGGAGGTGTGGGTATCTTTGACGAATACTGATACTCCCCCTTCTTTTGTGGTTCGGTCCAAGTTTTGGGGCCGAAAAGCATGGTATGAGGTATAACCTGGCAGTGCTGGGGTGCTCTCGGGAGCCTTGAACCAGGTTTCTGTTACTGCACAGATATCGATGTTCTCCATGCTAAGGAGAGTTTCGAGTGCATGCATCTTGAGGTTTAGACTTCTGGCGTTGAGTAGCATTACTCTTAGTTTCTTATCCCTTGTGATACCTATGGAGGTGGGTTTGTCTTTTGAGCCTTGCCTAAAAAGGGCACTATTGGGGTAGCAAGATCCTTTGCCAATATCTGAAAGCCCAGGGGTGACAGGTGCAAGCCGTCCCTAGCGAAGCATCGTGGCTTGTCGAGCATGTCATCCCAGGCTGACAGGCATTGGATCCCCTTTGAATGACACCAATACTTAAGCCAATTGTTGAAATTAATCATCTTGTCTTCATATTGTGGCATCATTCTTGGTGAGGGTAAGATGCTACTCAAGGTCAGGGTCATACCGGCCTGGGCTACATGCTCAGAGAGCTCCTCTATGTCTCTTTTCATATAGTACAGGGAGGTAGGTCTCAGGTCATTCACACCAGCATGGACAATGACTGAGTCATATTTGTACTTGGCTTGGAGTGACCTGAGTGCTTGTGTTATGTGGCGGATCCTAGCGCCCGACAGGCAGGTGACCTTCTCCTTGTTCAGCCTGGTGAACAGGATGTCAGTGTGCCTGATGATAGAGTCACCTATTACAAGTGTATCAGGTGTGTTGTTTAGCCTTAAGGGCTGTGACTGTTCGGCACACTGGCTTTGTGAGCTATGTGTTGCACATGTTTTGTTTTGGGTTAGCGGTTGCTTGGGTGTCTGCTTTGTAGGTCTCTGCTGCTTAGACAGATTTTTATTTAGAGCCTCCGAGTATGTTTTTGTGTGTTTATGTGTTTGGTTTGTTGTCGTGGTAGGTCTATGTGAGACTGGAATTGTAGTGAGTGTGGTTTCCTTCTCCTCCTGACTGGTTACGCCAGTACTAAGTTGAGAGAGATTAGCCTCCAGTTTGGCTATATCGTTGCATCTCTCACATGTGTTGAAATTTGTTGGGAGGAGGAGAGGGTTGTCTGTATATGAGGCAGTTGTAACATTGCCTCAAGATTCCCAGATTCACCAGCTGGACCGGAGAGGAGATTAACAACTGACCTTTGAACATGCTAGAATAGTATTGGGAATTCCTTTATAATTGAAAAAAAGGGCCAATGGGGAACAAGGTACTCAAGGGGAGTTTGTGAGGATGTAGTGCTTTTAATTTTTTAGTGCTGACTTAGTGAGCAAGTGCCAGGTAACTTAAATGCAATGTGTTACAGGTATCTTAAATGCAAAAATGACAAACAGTAACTTTTTTTCAAGTGAAACAAGGAAATTTCAGGGAAATAACAAGCAAACAAACAACAAGCATACAAACAAAGCTAGATTCAGCAGGCCTGGATCTAGTCTATGCTACAGCAGACAAGGTGTACCAATTTCAGTAAGAAACAGTTCAAATATGCAGGCACTATAAGCCTTTAACCAGAAATTCCCAGCTCAGAAGGCAGAGTCCAGCCTCTCCTCCCACAAGAGTGCAGACCACGAACCTTCTTAATGTAAAATAACTGGCCTGAAGCCCAAGTGCTTAAACCAGAACTAATACACTTTTAGAATAACAGACACTGAGCCCTCAATCAGCAGTTCCCAACTTAGAAGGATGTAAGCTACCTGTCCTGCCACCACAGTGCAGGCCACAAACCTTCCTAATGTAAAACAACTGGTCTGAAGCCCAAGTGCTTAATCCAAAAGACTTAGAATGATAGCTACACTTTAATCAAGTTTCTACCAAGCAGTAATAAATACAATTGAATACCTTAAAGAATGCCTGGATTAGTGCTCAAGTTATACAAACAAAGCTAGATTCAGCAGGCCTGGATCTAGTATATGCTACAACAAACAAGGTGTACCAATTTCAGTAAGAAGCAGTTCAAATATGCAGGCACTATAAGCCTTTAACCAGAAATTCCCAGCTCAGAAGGGTAGAGTCCAGCCTCTCCTCCCACAAGAGTGCAGAACACAAACCCTCTTAATGTAAAATAACTGGCCTGAAGCCCAAGTGCTTAAACCAGAATTAATACACTTTTAGAATAACAGACACTGAGCCCTCAATCAGCAGTTCCCAACTTAGAAGGATGTAAGCTATCTGTTCTGCCATTACAGTGCAGACCACAACTTTCTTAATGTAAAACAACTGGTCTGAAGCCCAAGTGCTTAAACTAACAGGCTTAGAATGAGTTACACCAAGCAGTAATAAATACAACTGAGTACTTTTAAGATGACACAAAAGCAAAATAAAGTAGGAAGAAACACAAATACAGTAAAAGCAGATAATGTTTTTTTTTTTTTTTTTTAAGTGGAAAGAGAAAAAGGAAAGAGAGAAAGGAGTAGCAGAAACTAAGCTGATTGGCCTTCTCAAATGTTCTCCCTGTACTGGGTAGAATGAGGTAATGACACTAGACTGGGAGGAGGTTCCCAGATCAAATTTACACTAAGACCTAATTCTAAAAACAGCCTGGTTAAAATCACCTTTAAGATACAATGACTCTATCATTCACTTCGATAATGACTATTCAACAATGGTAATTACCAAAATTAAAGAACTGAAAAAGGTACAGATTAAGACTCACCTCTTGTTTCCAGCAAGGCTGAAGATTTTTCTTCCTGATGGACCTTCATCATTTGCGGATCTTGATTCTGCTGTGACACATGTTAAAAAACACAAATTAATGGAAAAAATAGAAGAGATGGAGTGGCTAACCCCTCTCTTAAAAGAATGGCTCCTAAAACTACATGGAAATCTACTGAAAAACAAAAGAGACTAAAGAATAAATGAGAAATACAGACTATTTATAAAACAAACTATTATTGTGGACTATGCTTTTATTAACAAGTCTGTTTTGATATGTTATAAATACAAGGTAAGATCTACACTGCTTTTCATATGTTGCACATTTATAATGTTTCATTCATAACTTAATTTGATGTAATATAACATACTTAATCTACCATCAATATATTTATAATTAACACTTTAAGTATTCATTTTAAATAAGTAAGCATACCGTATAAAGATGCATTACCTCAGTATCTGTTTCATAGTATAGGATACCTACTTAGCTCTATATTATACTTTAATTTCACACAGCTATAATATATACAGTTATAAATATTTAATATTCTATGTAAGATAAAATGAAGGGATACACTGGAAAATATAAAGTAAAGAAAATGGAGGGTAGGGGAGGGGGGAGGGAAGGAAAAGAAAAAAAGTTTTTTTTAATATACATATAATTTCCTGTATAGATAGCATATTATACACAAGTCTCTCTAAACTCAAAGTAATAACAATGCATAACATATTCAAAGCCTTCTTCTCTCTTCTCTCTTCTAATTGCACTTTAAGTCATAGAGAATAACATATTCATATAACAGTTTCCATCTCACTTCTAATCATACAGTACTGGTCAGCACTGAGCATAAACTGTATTACACCCTCAGAGTAGAACAAGAATTCACAATATAATTTTTTAATATGTATATTATATACATCTGTTCAGGATAGGTAAATGTTGGGAAGTTAGTGTAGTATCTGTGGGTTTAAATGCCAATGCATACATTATCTCTGAGAAGCTGGGAGATGTTATATGTGTATGTATTACAAGGCTCTAGGGAATATATATATATATATATATATATATATATATATATATATATATATATATATATATATATATATATATATAGTTAAAATAAGCATAGTACTTTTAAATGATAAAATAGAGCAGAAGGAAAAGTTACAACATTACTTTCATGCTTTGTTTGAAAACTTTCTTTTTTGATAATTTTGTAGTTTCTAGTATGGGAAACTGATATATGCTGATTCACATGTATAAAAACGTTTTTTTTTTTACTGAAATTCGGCTGTTTCCAGCTAAAAAAATAAGGGAGACAACTTTGAACATTCTCCTTACCTCATGCAGTGCTCTCATGAGCTAATTATTAATTTGGAAAACTTTCTACAGTTTGTGGAATCATCTCTTCTCTCTCTGAACTCCCTCGCTGATGTGAAGCAGCTGGATGACGTCATCACCGTGCAATGAACATTTCCAGGAAGTGCAGAACTGTATTTTGACTGTAACTAGGTTTAACAGTCTTTTTTGTTTTAAATCAACTATTATTTATTTAAAATGAACATTTATATGGTTGATGACAAGATTACATATTACAATAACATACTATCTTCATCTTTTGTGACTTGAAGAAAGGATTACAGAACAGATAAAGGAAGAAAATGTAAAAAGAAAAGAGGTGAGAAAGGAGATGGTTATGAGAGAACTGTGCGAGTATTAACAAGTAAATATCTATGTGCTTTACTCTTAGACCCTACAAGTGTAAATACTGATGGTAACATTCATTTTGTATGTATGTGTGTATGTGTATGTATGTGTGCATGTATGTGTAGATATATATATATATATATATATATATATATATATATATATATATATATATATGTGTGTGTGTGTGTGTGTGTGTGTGTGTGTGTATATATATATATATATATATATATATATATATATATATATCTGTATGTATATATGCATATGTATGTATATATATATATATATATATATATATATATATATATATATATATATATATATATATATATATATATAATATTTTTTTTTCTCCCTCATCTTTCTTTAAAGTATCACTACATACTATGATTATGGTTACCATACTCAAAGTTAATATCTTCGCAAATGTGTGCAATCTTTATATTTAAGTGTTGTAAGTAATGTTATGCATTTCATTTCAGAATATTTGTTTGCATAGCAAATAACTGAATAACAAAAGTGGTATACTAAAAAGAACTTTGCAAATAGATATCTTATTCTGCCATTAGTGAAAGCGGTTGTATATACATGTGTTTATAGTGACTACATCCCATTTGGGGGTGATACAATTTTTATTTAAATGACATACTGTTTATAATTACACTTACATCTTTTAAATAGTCATTCTAAATATAACTATTTACAAGGGATCCTAACTACATGTTAGCCTTGTTTTACTATTTTTTTTCTCTTTCTCTCTCTTTTCTCTCTCTCTTCCCTCTCATGTTCATGCATATAAGTTAGTATAAAGGGAAGAGATATAACTTTTAGTTATGTACTCACCATGACTTCAGATGTTTGGGATCCATCTCGCCTACATTCTGAATGATGGGTTCGGAGCCGATCCCTCGTCTCCGACTCGGCACGCTTATGCCAAAGAGCGAAGTCTCTTATTGGCTGAGCTTACTATATCCCAGGATGCACCACCATCAGTCCCCCAGATCTAGTTTGTCCGCATACATGCACACATGCATACCCTGCTTATATAACATCGTCAGATGAAACAAGATAAAAACAGTGGAGCTCAAAACCGTTCAATCTCTTCTGATCTGCAAGGCAGGGGGAAGGAGGGTGGGTATCAGGAATGTAGGCGAGATGGATCCCAAACATCTGAAGTTATGGTGAGTACATAACTAAAAGATGTTATGTGATCCTATCTCGCCTACATTCTGAATGATGGGACAGCGTCCCTAGCACCTGAATCCTGGGTGGCTCACTGGAAAACACTCCTGAGTACCGTGGAACCAAATGAAGCTCGTCCTTTAGATGCCACATCCAATTTGTAGTGGGAAATGAAAGTGTGCGGGTTGGACCAAGTAGCCGCAGCACAAATTTCCGAAATAGCGAGCTTAGAATGAAAAGCTATAGAAGTAGCCATAGCTCTGGTAGAATGAGCTTTGATAGACGATGCAAGTTGCTTATTCGAAGAAGAATAGGCCTGAGTTATGCAATCTCTGATCCATTTTGAGATTGTAGCTTTTGTGATGGTTTGGCCCAATTTATTATCTGAGAAGGACACAAACAACTGGTCTGACTTACGAAGTTGCTGAGTCCTGTCTAAATAGAAGCGTAATTGCCTGTGAACATCCAATTTATGGAGAGTGTATTCTGCTTCATTAGAGAATTTTGGAAAGAAAACTGGTAGTTCTAGAGATTGTTGAAGACAGAAACTAGAGCAGACCTTTGGGACAAAGGATGGATTAGGCCTAAGTGATACTCTATCTTTGTGGAAAATCAAATACGGTGGTTTAATAGACAGGGCTTGGAGCTCTGAGACTCTTCTTGCAAGTAATAGCCACTAAGAATGCCGTTTTCCATGACAGATATTTTAATTCGCATGTAGCAGCCGGTTCAAAGGGGAGATGTTAATGCCAAGCACCAAATCCAGATCCCACGGAGGTGCAGGATGAAAAACTGGTGGTCTTAACAGACTCGCACCTTTAATGAATGTTTTGCATAGTCTGCTGCTCATCAAAGGAGGATCCGTGGATTCATGGAATTTAGAGATAGCAGCTAGTTGAACTTTAATAGTTGAGACAGAAGATCCCTGATTAAATAGGGATGTTAAGAATTTCAAAACCTCTGGGACAGGAGCAGTGATAGGGTCTAAGCCCTTGAGTTGAGCCCAGATAGCAAACCTCTTCCACTTACTGAGGTACAATTTGTTAGTGGTGGGTTTGTGGGCCGAAGATAAAATGTGAACAACTTCCGCGTCTAGTGTGTGACTTCTAACTAAGGTTGGAAGTGGAGGAGCCAAGCTGTCAATTTCAGAGATTGAAGGGACTGATGCCAATGTCCCGACTGATGGATTAGCAAATCCGGGATCAGGTCTAATGTCCACGGATCGTCCACTGCATGCTTTTTCAGGTAAGGAAACCATATCTGACGAGGCCAGTATGGGGCAATCAGAATCATTGAAGACCCTAGCTGAGAAGCTTTTGAATAACTTTGGGAAGGAGTGGAATTGGAGGAAAAGCATAAAGTAACCCTGTTGGCCAAGGTTGTGCTAGAGCATCCGTGGCTGGTACTTCCTGATGTGGAATCAAGGAGAAGAACCTTTGGCACTTGGTGTTTTGTGGAGTCGCAAATAGGTCGCAGCACGGCGTCCCCCATCTCTTGAAAACCTGGGCTGCTACTGTGCGGTTTAGAGACCATTCGTGAGGAGAGAGAATTGTCCTGCTTAATTTGTCCGCCAATACATTTGACTTGCCCGGGATGTGGGTCGCTACCAAGAAGCGGTTGGTAGCTACAGCCCATTCCCAAACTCTCATGGCCTCTCTGCAAAGGGGATACGATCTGGTCCCTCCTTGTTTGTTCAGATACCAAACCACCGACATGTTGTCTGTGTGGATGGCGATGATGCCCTGAGGAAGAAACTTGTGTAAAGCCTGTAGGGACAGAAGTACAGCCCTCATCTCCAGCACGTTGATGTGGAGAAGAGCTTCGTCCGGAAGCCAGGAGCCCTGAACTAGCCTGCCCAGACAATGCCCCCCCCACCCTATCTGGGAGGCATCTGTCGTCAGGGTAACCACTGGAGGGGGGAGAACAAAGGGTTTTCCCTGATCCAAGTTGGATGTCTGAAGCCACCAGCGAAGGTCCCTTTTGCATATTTCCGTGATCATGATGTGATGATTGAGGGGAAGATCTTGAAAGGACCATTGAGTTGACAAGAGCCACTGAAGAATCCTCATGTGTAACCTTGCTAGAGGAACTAAAAGTACCGTGGCAGACATTGAGCCTAGAACCTGTAGGACCATCCTGGCTGGGGCTTTGGATCTCGAGATCAGAGCTTGAACTTGGCCCTGTAAAGTTTGGATCCTTTCGGCAGGAAGAAAGACGCGCATCAATCTTGAGTCTATCTCTGCTCCTATAAACTTTATGCGCTGAGAGGGCTGCAAGACAGACTTTGACCAATTGAATGTAATCCCTAGGGAAACACCCAGGGAGATGGTGGCTTTGAGGTTGTCCATAAGTAGATGCCTGGTGGTGGCAGTCAGGAGCCAGTCGTCGAGATAGGGAAACACTTGGAATCCAAGACTCCTCAGGTGAGCCGTCACTACTGCTAAACACTTGGTGAACACCCTGGGGGCTGTGGTGAGACCAAAGGGCAGAGCACAAAATTGGTAATGACTGGCTCCCAGGCTGAAGCGCAGATACCTTCTGGACGCCTGATGTATCGGTATGTGATAATAGGCGTCCTTGAGGTCTATGGAGCACATCCAAACATCCTTCTCCAACAACGGAGAATGGATTGCAACGTGACCATTCGGAATTTGGATTTCGTGACGGATAGGTTCAGTCTGCTGAGATCCAATATTGGTCTCAGGTCCCCTGTCTTTTTTGGCACTAAAAAGAACCTGGAGTAATTTCCTGATCCGATTTGGTCTGTGGGGACCGGTTGGATGACTCCTTTTCCTAGCAGCTTTGAAGCTTCTGCGGCTGCTATTTCCCTCTGACTGGGTGGTGGGTCCGGGATTCTCTTGGACGGAGGGGGTGAGTATTTGAATGGGATGGTGTAACCTCCGGCAATTATCCGAAGCACCCATCTGTCCTGAGTGATTGACTCCCAGGCTTTTAGGTGCTTGGCAAAACGACACCCGACTGGCTCGAACAGCACAGCCGTGCAATCCCTCATGTCGTGTGGGAGGCTGAAGAGCCACGAAAGGACTCGCGGTCTCCAGAATTGCGGGGCCCTCTGCCGCCTCTGGGACGGCGTCTCCCTGAAAAATTTCCCCGCCCTCTGCCTCTGGACGGGGAATCTTCCTGCTGTTGGGAGAAAACTTGCGAGATTTTCGGAACCACATTTTCCCCCCTCCTTTGGCCTTGGGGTAAGGCCGAAAGGGAGTGGAATAACGGGCCCCTATGGCAGATAACGTTTTTCCCTCTTGCTCACAGTGGGTAAGGGTGTCTTTCACCTTGGGTCCAAACAATGAGGACCCATCAAAGGGAGCGTCGGCGAAGGAAGACTTGAAGGCCTCCGCAAACTGACACAAGCGGAGCCAGGCTTGTCTACGTAGAGCCACGCCTGTGCCTGCCGCTCTACCCGCCCCTTCGGCCGCATAGGAAATGAGCCTCATGGACGAGTTAGCAATTGACGTAAGGATAGCCAACTGAGAGCTAACGGACTGGGCTAGCTGCTCAGGTAGGTTACCCGAGAGGGAGTCTGACAACTCCTTGACCAGATCCCTCTGAAGCCTGGTAAAATGTGCCAAATAATTCAGAGACCTTAAGGTAAAGGCTGCTGAAGTCAGGGTGCGCTTCCCGTACCTATCCATACTCCTAGACTCCTTATTAGGAGGATGGATGGACGTTGAAGCCTCTGCCACGTCCTGTTGTGTAGCAGATGCCACCACCATGGCATCTACAGCCACGCCTTTAGTAAGGAACTCCTTCTCGGGGAGCAGATAAGAATTTGTTTGGGCGAGAAGGGACTGGTTCCACAGTATCCGGTGTTCCCACGCCTTCGACAAACTAAATCCAGAAGCTCGTCAGGCGGAGACACCCAGGAGGCGGAGGCTGAGCCCCAAAGGCCTTGAGGAGCACTGATTCGTCCGCAGAGGGGGTTTGGACATCCAGCCTCGTTGTTTGAGGATCTCTAAGATGTCTGCAAAGGAGACATCATCTGAGGACGACTTAGGGGACCCCTCTGCATCATCCATATCCGTGTCCGATGTAATGGACTGGGGCGAGTCCACGTGCTTCCTCTTGCACGATCTCTTCCTTGGGGTTCCTCTGAAGACAACTCCGAAGAACCCTCAGGAGGAGGGGAACCCCACTGGGGTAACCTCAGGCCTCGGGCTCCGCTGGCTACGGACAGGGGAACTGCCAAAGACCCAGTCTCCACGCCCAGGGAAGGTGCTGGTAAAACCGGAGAGATGGCCGAAGAGGATTTGGCCAAGGCACTCCTCATGGCTCTGAAAGCCGGACCTCCAGAATCCTGGGAGCGTCCAGTCTCCGGGGCCATGATAGTAGACGGAAGTCCCGCAGCCGAAGCACCGAGAGGGAGGCTCGGAACCGAAAGCATAGGTCCCGAAACATCACCCTCGGGTCCAGCTGAAGAAGTCCGCGTACCAAACTCGGACCCGAAGGCCCGGGTTGGAGTAAGGGTCGGAGCCGACCCTGAGATCTCCACCGGTTCCAAGAGCACCTGCTCCGACGGAGCCGAAGCAGTCGGAGGAGGAATAGCAATGGGGTGGGTCATGGTCATCGGCTCCGAGGCCAACTGGGTCGGAGCCGAAACAAATTTTTGGAAGACTGGGGACTGGAAAAGTCTTTGGAGCACCCTGTCTATATCAGAATCCGACATTCTCGAAGACCGAGAGGAAACAGAACGGGTTCGAGAAGACCTCTCCCTCGGTCCCAAGGGACTAGGGGACCGGCTCCGAGGCGACTCGATGAGAATCGGCGCCGAGAACACACACACCAGATTCCATCGGTGCCGAGGTAGACTTCGGCGCCGAGGAGGAAGTGTCTGAGCGGGCGACCCTTGTCGGCTCCGAGAGCAGTGGAGCCGACGAAGGTGACCCGCCTCTCGATGCCCCAGCCATCGGCTCGAAGCCCGAGAGTCGATACTGGAGGCATCGAGGCAGACGTTCGACCTCGGCTCCGAAGTCTTTGGAGCCGAAGGAGAGGCCTGCCTAGGTCTCTTGGCAGTCGGATCCGACGGACTGGTCGGAGCCGAAGCCCTTTTCTTTTTGGCAGGAGTCGGAGCGGAAGACAAGGCTTCTTCAAAAGAGGGTTTAATCAACCCTTTAAGAATCAATTTATTTTTCCTCTCCTGGAGGACCCTAGAGGAAAAAGCGTGACATACGCTGCATGACTCCTGCAAGTGCTTTGCCCCTAAACAATAAACACAAAGTAGATGGTCATCAGTAACAGACATCTTAAAAGCACATTTAGAACATTTTTTAAAGCCCGAAGGCCTAGGGGTTTGAGACATGATGCTAAACAATCTCTGACAGGAAATTTAACAACTGTAGATTCGTTTATAACAAAAAACCGAAGGCTTACAGAAACAGTGTAAAACACAGCCTTAGGAGTAACAACCGGGAACTTTAAAACACTAAAAAGTTCAGTTACACAGGAAGACCGAAAAGGCCCTGGATTGAAAGGGGGGTCCGAAACAAACTCTACCCAATCACACACAATAAATTTCACTACTGAAACGTACACAAAGGCAGCAATAGCCGTTAAAACGGCTTTTGTGATATACAAGCACAAAACTGACAGAAAAAGTAGTTAATAAAAGCTACTCAGCCCAGCCAGCTCGAGACCACGTCTTTGCAGTTAAGCGGCAAACGAGATCTGGGGGACTGATGGTGGTGCATCCTGGGATATAGTAAGCTCAGCCAATAAGAGACTTCGCTCTTTGGCATAAGCGTGCCGAGTCGGAGCCGAGGGATCGGCTCCGAACCCATCATTCAGAATGTAGGCGAGATAGGATCACATAACATCAAGAGTTATAAACATGTTAATACAAAATAGAATTACATTTAAACAAACCATGGTTTGAACAATAACACTGTGTCCTGGATAACGTATTGTATCTGATAACCTAATAGAAATGTTGTTTATATACATAACCTCTGTTATCTATGTTAATAGTAAGGCAGTGGACTAAGTTACTTAGTCCTTTTAAATAATCTGTTAGACATTTGCCTTATTTTGGAATGTAAATCATATTTTGAATATATTAGGTTACATAGGTTTCTTATTATATATAATATCTATGAACATATAAACCTTCCAGATAACACTATATTATGCCGATTAATGATTTCATTAGAATTTGGTTATCTTAATGTTTTTAACTTAAAGTATATAAAGTATGTTATTAGTGGAGTTTGTACTCTGTTATTAAAGTTTATGGGTTGATCTCAGTGACAGATGTCATTGGGATTAGGAGGTTATAACTCCAGGCGGGGAGCTTTGGGGTGTTTGCTTTTATCTAGTGTATGTAATATTTTTTTTTTAAAGAGTTTTTTGACATCCAGAGTAGCTTATTTACAGAAAAATATAGAGAATAAAGCTCAAGGAATACATTTTTTTCCTAAAGACATGAGATTAAATATTTTTACTAGGAAAAAATTCATTTTTTTTGTGGAAATTTTCACATTATGCATACAATATTGATATATTACTAACACATCTTTCAGGTACAATTACATAATATGACTATGTTGACAGGTATGTCACTTAACATAAATGGTTTGAACAATCCATATAAAAGACGTAATTTATTTAAATACTTAGCTTTTCATAAACCTAATATAGTATTCTTACAAGAAACCCATCTAACACAAGATACTATTAAATTTCTAGATACAAATAATTACACAACTATAGTAAGCTCAGAGTGTATGAAAAAAAAGGGGTGTAGCAATATTGTGGAACAAAACATTACCATTACCCAGAATAATCAAAACATACCAAGACAATAAAGGTTTGCTTTGCTTGGCTGTAACTGAGATGGGCAAGAAACTATATACATTAACAAAACAACTATTGGTTACCTGGTATTGGTACTAATACTATTAGACATATATTGAATCAAATAGTTTCACTGTCTGAGGGACATATCATTATGGCAGGTGACTACAACTGTATCTTAGACACTAAAGATACAACCACTTCAGGAAAAAGAAAAATTACAGCACAGGCTAAACAACTTATAAATTTCATAGACTTATACCTACTCAAAGACATATATCATTTTGTGGATCATAACTCATTACGATACATGTTTTATTCTAATAGATAGAAAACATATCCGAGAATTGATAGACTATTTCTTTCCACACAGATAATGAATAACATGACCAATAGCAAAATTATATCCTGCCCAATCTTGGACCATAATACTATCATATTTGAACTTAATATTAATAACACTCATAGTGTCTAAACTAAAAGGATTCCAGCATATCTCACACAACTTAAGGATTTTCAATTATTTATAACAGGAGAAAAACAAAATTTCATTAATATAAACTCAGCATCGACACACATGATATATTTATTTGGGATGCCCTAAAAGCTTATTTATATGGACAAATAAACTCATGGTTTCATAATAAGATGAAAATATGGGATAAAGATATTAGAATAATACAGGATAAACTGGACTCACTATACACAAATAATAGAGACAATCTGTCCTCAAAGAATATTAGGGATGAGATATACAAACCAAATGAGAAATATAGATCTATCCTGCATCATAAAATAAAGATAACACTAGAAAATTATAGGTTTCTTGCTTATTCCATAAATCCTAAACATCTATAAAACCTTAAGAATAAGACCAAAAGATTAAATAAATATAATTATATTACAGAAAAACATTCTGCAAAAAGGAAAAGAGAAGTACATAGTATACAAGATATATTAGAAGAGATTAGATGTCACTTTCATGAAATTAATCAATCCACACAACAAATTCAAACGCAAGATAACATAAGAGATTATATTAACAAGAATATATATAATAAACTAAGCAAATAACAAATAGAAGCTATTGATAAACAAATTACTTTATCAGGTATACAAAATCAAGTAAGTAAGCTTAAACTAAACAAAGCTCCAGGCAATGATGGATTTATTCCTGAAATATATAAGATAATGCCCAAAATGGCTATTTCCTTATTACACAAAGTATATAATTCTGCCGAAAATGATAATATTACACCCCCATCTTGGAAATATACATTTATATCCCCTATTTTAAATCAAATAAAGACCCAAAATTATGTTCCTCATACAGACCACTATCTTTACTGAATATCGATTATAAGATGTTTATGAATATATTCTCAGAAAGATTGAAGAAATTCTTACCCAACTTAATAGATGAAGACCAGACAGGATTTATAACTAGCAGAAGTACTTTTGATAATATAAAACTAACCCTTGCTATTATAGACGTCTCACAAAGGAAGAAAAGTAACTTATCATTAATTAGTCTTTATATTAATGCAGCCTTTGATTCTATTAACTGGACCAAGCTATTTACTCTTTTGGAATGCTTACATTTTTTACATAATTTTATTAATCTTCTATAATATTTATATGAAGAAACCTATGCATATATCAAAATAGGGTCATATATTTCCAATAAAATATCTATTACAAAAGGCACCAAACAAGGATGTCCTCTCTCTGCTCTACTATTTACTTTGGTCATGGAACCCTGGGCAAATTAAATAAGAAACAATAAAGAAATAGAGGGTTTGGAAATGGATAAAGACAATATAGCATAAATCCAGTTATTTGCAGATGATGTTCTTATCACCACAAAGGGAAATGACTCCTCATTCATGTCATTATATGAATCAATTAAAATGTTTCAAATGATGTCCAGTCTGTCATTCAATGACAATAAAACAGAAGTTCTACCCATATATCCTAATAATAAAAAAAAAAAAAAAAAAAAAAAATGATGACAGGAAATAATACATCTCATGTTGCTAACACAGATCAAACCACATGTCTTGGAATCATTCTTGCCAAAGACATTAAATCAATAATTCAATTAAACTATAACAAATGTTTACAAAATATCCAAGAATTATTTTAAAATTGGAATACAATAACATTTACTACTGAAGAAAGACTAACCAATATAAAAATAATAAGTCTACCTAAAATCGTGTACATAATACAATCCATTCAAATTCTACCCTCAAAAAGGTTTATAAATAAACACTTTAATACTAAGATTTTTTTGGTCACAAAAAAAACTAGAATTACTATTAATCAACATACTAACAGCTGGAAGAATGGTAGAATAGCTTTCCCAGATCTAAATTTCTATTCGATTTCTGCTATAATCAGATCAATTTCTCAGCTCTTAGATATAACATATTTAGCTAAATGGAAATCTTTATGGGAAGTATCAGCCATGGAACTTATAACGAGACCAACAACATATCAACTAGAATTCATAAACACACCTTTTATATCAATCTTAAAGAATATTTTATCACACATGCTAATCCTAATCATATTGCCAGTTACATACATATTATAATTAATTTTAGAAACTTTGTATATAAACATTTTAAATATAAAGACAACTTTTTTTCTTATTTCCTATAGCATAAACACAAGAGACTTTTGCTACCTCAGATATTAACAAAATTTCTCAACTGAAAAACAATAAACTCAAATACTGGTTCCAGCTAACTTATGAATACAAGACTAGTTCAATAGATCATATTATACAGGAATATACACTTAATAATTCCTCATGGTTAGATATACAGACACTTATACTATATCTTGATAATAAGCTGAAACTAGCTTCACCAACTAGCAAACATGACACCAAGATATTATTACAATTTCTTCAATCAACATTATTACACCAGCATGCATATTCATGTAGTCTCTCCTTTATTTATAGATGTTTAAGAGAAGAAACATTTTCTTGCACACATAACTACTGGAGTTATTATAGTTTAATTACTCATAATTCCCCAAGTGAGCAAGATAAGGTTAATATGTTACAATCAGCTGGGAAAACATAATTTTCTCTGAAATGGCAGATTTACACATGGAGATTTATGAATAGATCCTTTTATACACCACAAATAATGAACAAAATTAATAAAAATCAGAACATTTGTAATAGATGCAACTCTAATGTAGATATTAACTGGGCACATATGTTTTTTGACTATCCAACCTTAAATATCTTTTGGAATAAAGTAAATTACTTTTTACAAGCCCTTTTTTCAGACAACATCATATTTAATAAATCATTAATCATATTTAATACACCTGTTCCACAATGTGTTAGGAAAACCAAGTACTCATTACTATGGACTATATTGGCAGTGGCTAGAAAGATCATAACAAAACATTGGATTTCAAAACATCCTCCTACATTTTCTGAGTTTACTAATTTATTAAAAGACGTTAGTCATTACAGATAAGAACCATAACCTCTAGAACATCTAGAAAGACATATGAACATCATTTATGGGTTAACTTACAAAATATATTGGTAAAAATGATCATTTCACATAAAGGTAATTGACTTTCCTTGTCATTCATGAGAACAAGTTACAAAAGGAAGGTTATAGTGTATGTAAAGGTATAAATACTGGATGTCTATGTACATACTTTAGTTTGTTTGCTTTGTTATTCATATATTCATATTTAAGTGCTATAAATACGTGATCAATTTGTAAATATATAATGTAAATTATCTTATATATGTCTATGTGATTGTTTGATTGTTTTCATTATAATCAAAATCAATAAAACTGTTTAAAAAAAAAAAGTAACAGAGCTTCTCACTATGGACAACCATGATTTGGGCAGACAGGACCATCTGCCTGCAAGACTGGCACCTTTCAGCAGTGAGGGCCATCCTAGTCCAGTTCCTGTAGTAGCATACCATACTGCCCAAGAAGTTCATGAGACTATACTCTGACCAGTAAAATTGCAGCAGGCTGAGGTCATGAAGTAGAACACCATCCCTGCCATGGGAGTTCTTAAACTCTGCCCCCTGTGACAAAGTAATACTACAGGTTGTAGCATACAGTGACTCCTAATATATGTCACAGGATGAGATAGTCACTGACACCAACATTACTTCCAATGATCACACTCCTGCCAGTGATGTGTGTTGCACACAATTTCCACTTGCTTGGCTTATGTTACTGTGTGCACTGAGCCCTGTGTACCTGTTTGCCTTTGCCTACACCTTCTAACCAGCATTCTCCACCCAGATTGTTCTAACAGTTTTGTGTTATTGTGTCTCCAGGTGTCCTGTGAATTGTTGAATTAATATATGATCCTCAGAGAAACCAGACCATGCACTAATCTCCAAAGTTGGTTAGGGACACTTTATGCATAATGTTTATTGTTTTGACTCATACGTGTCATTGCTCAAAGGTGTTGACTAGGCATTGTGGCCTTGCCAACTCTACCACATCCCACTAACTGTACCTAATTTCTGTATCATTGGCCTCACCTGGATGACATCAATAGCTAATGCTACTTATCCCATCTCTGCAGTATTGTATTAAGTAGCATGATGCAGACCATATCCTAATGTTAATATTGTTTGTATTCTGTAGTGAACATCCAGATGCAATGAGGCATCTGAATGACACCTTCAGTAGCCCAAACATAGAGGCATAGTTAACTTAAGTAGGTCCTGGGGCTGATGTCTTTATTGTAATCCTGCCACCCCAGCTCTTCATTTGAAGAGCAAAATAAAAAAAAAAGATTGAAATGTGTCCACCCCCTTCCCCTCATCTGATAAGGGTATTGAAATAAGAAAGGCAGTTATCAGGTACTTGGGGCTGTTGAAATGCAGGAGACAATCATGTCATGTTTCTGTACCCTGCCCCCCAACTGTCTTTCCTATTTTATTTAGGAAAAAAAAAGAAGCAAATCTTTTTTTTTCTTTGAATCTATAGCACACTGCATGCTAAAAATGTAGCAAGCAGTTGTTACAGTCATTTGTATCCTGCACTGAGCACTACAACACTCAAGATTTTAGTTAAAAAAAAAAGACAAATGAATTTTTTTTTTTAAAAAAACTGTAGCAAGCTGTCTTTTACATATGCAGCAAGCAGTTGCTATAGTTTAGACCACACAGGAAGAGTTGCAGTGCTCAGGCTGATCTCAAATACAATATGCACTAAAGAGTGATCCGGATAGGATGTCTGAGGTCATACAGCCTAACACTTTGCACCCAGGGAAGTTGCCCCCTTTGCCCTGCCATAGCTACACTACTGCCCAAATACACACTCTATGATGTTTCTTGACTTGAACTGAATTGTCTTGACGTATATCTTAGCAGTGGATTCAGGCTGCTATGTGAAGGTGACAAGCTAATGCTGAAGGAGTTAGCCAGCATCACATACAAAACATAACATTTATTTTTGTAGAGGTGAAAGGCTACATGTATGGTATGTACTTGTGTCACCATGTATTTTAGATACCATTCCAGTGCTTATCATCAACAAAGATCCTGTGGGAAGTCACCATGATGGAAATGGGCACACAGGTATGTTGTATGCTAAATTGCAATCTTGGTAATTACCAGGATGTGGCGCACACATATTGGCCATGATCACCTGTGCATAATAGACAACCTGGCAGATGACAGATTGGTAGCCTTTCCTTTTAAGATGCATCTGGGAATACGGACCAGGGAGCCTTTACAACCACAGCAGTGCAGTGTAGTTTATGACACTCAGTATCTCATGGAAGCAGGAGATACTGTTGAAGCCATGCATAATAATGGGTCTATCCTTCTCCATATGGTACTACATTGGGATGAAATGGCTAGGCTTAAAATGACCTCCAGGTAGATAGCCTAGTAATCTCCTATGATTTTATATATATATATATATATATATATATATATATATATATATATATATATATATATAAAATTTATCCTTGAACAGCATCTCATCATCAATCACCAATTAAAAAAAAAAACAACAAATAATCCATTAACAACTGGCTAAATAGCTGGTATGGTCTAATTCAAGGTGGACGAAGTATGTGTTTGCATGGTAGACAAGGGTTGACAGTCCTGCCTACTTTGTCAGATATGACCTGCTTTTCTTTGTCTGTGGATTTTCCGTGTATTGTCTAAGCCATTTTCTTCCCCCATAATGCCTTTTTAACCATAGTTAGTTTTCTACACCTTCCAGCAAAATCAGCTATTCTGACCTGTATCAGCTTTGTACTGCTCAACGCTAGAAAATTCAATAAGAAAATGACTGACATAGAGACATTAATGACCTTTGAATCCATATTTGTGTTTGTGTAATTAACAACAGTTCATTTCAGTGTAATGAGAACACTCTGTCAGCTTCAGTGTAATGAGAACACTCTCTCCACTCCTGCATTTAATGTCTATCACTTATTCATACCCTATGGTGAAAGTTGAGGGGGACAGTACCATTAACTCATGGCAAATTCTGCATCACAATAATCTTGAACTTTTGGATATCCCCATATCAAAAAATAAGTCCAATTACTATGTTATTGCCAACTATAGAATGCCTTCTATGTCTCCATCTGAGCGTGACAACTATGCCAACCAGTTGGTGTCCTTACCTACTGAACCTCTGAAATCACACACCAAGCAGTTGACCTCAAGTATCTCCTGTATACAGCTACCTGCTTCCCATACCTGATGGTGCTCTTAAGCAGGAATAACCATAAAACATCAACTAAAGGGTGTATCTCTAAGTTGGTGCTAACCTCAGTCTCAGTGTCTTTACGACCTTAATGTTGGGAAATAAGCCCCTTACATGCACTGCCATTTAATGCAGCAGGCCAAAATCAAATAAATGCAGAAAAGCTTAGGAAGTAATTTAATATTACTTATTTCCATACGGAAACATGAAAAGAGAACAATTTGAGGCTTTCCATTTTTTTTCAAATAACTGGCCTTTATTTGTCTAAGATAAGCACTTCCTTCCAAAGACTTCATCAGATCTAAAACTGGATAGTTTAAACTTTTAAATATGTACATTTTTTAACAGACCCTTAGGGTGTAGGAGGTTACACAGTAGCCCAAAAGAAAGGGAGGAACTGGGAAAGGGTCCCAGCTAAGAATGATGACAGAGACAGACGGAACCCTGACTACTATACAGGCAACCCAAGTTCAATTAGCAGGTCGCACATCTGCTGGATGTGGCAGCGGAGACAGAAGGAATAATGAGGCTATGCCTGCTCACATTCCTCTGAATGTAGGGTCAGAGTGACATGTATGGGTGGTGCTAGGCTGTTCCTTCTGCTTTGTTGTGCACCTATGTTGGGATGGCAGCTGTGCTGAACACATTTGTGGTTTGGTGTGAGAGGTTTGTATTGAGCCTACCCATGGATCTAGGGAAGATCCAATTCACTCCCATGTAATCACAACTCATTGCTGTAGGTCAACCAAAGATTATGCTAACACTTTCAGAGGACAGTGTAGGGACACAATACAGGTAAATTCACTGCAGTGTGTGACTACAGAGGTAGTGTTCTAATACTACTTCCACATTTTTCATTGTGCCAATATGGGGTGGATTGTACTGTAAAGAAAGGGTGCAACCAATCTATAAATTTCTCATGATATGAGACATAGAGTTGAGGAAGGATGAAACACAACCACAGACAGTGTTACCTGACATCTTACCCTAAAATTAAAAAAAGAAACTATAAATTTTGCTGAATCTAACTACCCATCTATTAACTGGCAAATATATATATATATATATATATATATATATATATATATATATATATATATATATATGTATATATATATATATATATATATATATATATATATATATATACACACATATAGGTTTACTTTGAAAATGATGAGTACATGTTCGACGGAAACAAGGATGTCAAAGAACAGTTGGTTGATTCCCGTTTCATGACCTGCACTATTGCAAGTGTGCAGTTTAGTTGCCATTGTGAATTCGCACATATATGATTGCAGTTATGAATACAGGTCATGGTACAGTGAGGATCGGGTAATTACCCTTTTCCCCACTGTAGTGGGATCTCAGAGTTGGGATAATAATTTTCAGGGGTGGTTTGTGGGGAGGGCACAGCCCTACACATGGAGGGTGCAGGGAGGCATTTCTGTGTTGTGCACTACATATGTACTGCTGAGAAGTTCAACAACCATTGGTGTTCTGAAAGGTGAAGGGGAAGGCATATGTCGAATAATGCCGATTCTTCGAATTATGCATTATATTCAACATAGTGACTGCGTTCCTCTGCAGATTTTCAGTTGTGATTCGCACAAATGATGAGATTTTGTTTTAGCTTTCATGATTTTGATAGTAAACCATATATATATATATATATATATATATATATATATATATAGAGAGAGAGAGAGAGAGAGAGAAAACAATAGCAGTTCTTTTATTTTTAATGTCTTTTATTGTGACTAAATAATGCTTTCTCTGACTGGAGATTCCAATCTTTTTGATGTTTTTATAAGTATGGCCCTTCATTTTCAGCATATACTTCTCTGATGTGCAAGTAGACTTTTAATGGTCCATGATAGAATGAGGGGAATGGTGAATGCAAACTCAGCAATGTCATTAGCTCTCCAGCAGATACTTGCATCCTGCTAGAGGGTCTAAACCACAACAGCTACTAATGTCATAATCGCAGAGTCAAACTCAATGTTAACAATGAAACAAGGGTGCCCTTACACCTACTACATGAAAGATGCCCTCCTCAATGCTAATAATGATTTTAGGGAACTAGGCTTATTCTGGACAATAAACTCTGAATTAACTTCCATGTTTCAGCTCTTGGGAAATCACTCTATGTGGAACAGCTAATTACAAAAGGCATTTCCTTAAGATTCAAGGTAGATACTGTCCCTGTCATCTAATGCCAAGAAGCCCATATTAAGATACAGTGTATCCTTTCAGATGAACCTATCCAAACACAATCACCCACCTAGAAGGACCACAGTGCTTCTTAACCAAGAAAATCTCATGTATGAGGTCGTTAAGAGAAACTGACTGATTAAGAGCCCTGACATTTTTTACTGCCGTCTCTGGGCTCTTGAATGGCAGTCGGAGTGTGCAAATCTCTCTTACACTTTAGAAAAACTAGACATACCACCAAAATAAGGAATTAAACATACAACGGAGTACAAACAGAACCTGATGACATAAATGGAGCCTCCTACCAACAGAAAAAACTCACACCCCACATAAAACAAAATAATTACCTAGTTCATTTTAAAACCAATCCTAATGAGTGGATAGGGAATCTATAAATGCACCCATGGGCTATGTACTCCAGCACTTATAATTAAAGGAAAAAGATAATGCATTTGCACTGGCTAGCCTCCAAGTGGCCTAATCTACAGATTGTTAAGTAATAAGTAATAAAGTGTATATCTATGGACCTATAACTAGAGTATAACAATATGACTCAAATATTACAACGTGAGCATAGGCGTGTGTGTGTGTGTGTGTGTGTGTGTGTGTGTGTGTGTGTGTGTGTGTGTGTGTGTGTGTGTGTGTGTGTGTGTGTGTGTGTGTGTGTGTGTGTGTGTGTGTGTGTGTGTGTGTGTGTGTGTGTGTGTGTGTGTGTGTGTGTGTGTGTGTGTGTGTGTGTGTGTGTGTGTGTGTGTGTGTGTGTGTGTGTGTGTGTGTGTGTGTGTGTGTGTGTGTGTGTGTGTGTGTGTGTGTGTGTGTGTGTGTGTGTGTGTGTGTGTGTGTGTGTGTGTGTGTGTGTGTGTGTGTGTGTGTGTGTGTGTGTGTGTGTGTGTGTGTGTGTGTGTGTGTGTGTGTGTGTGTGTGTGTGTGTGTGTGTGTGTGTGTGTGTGTGTGTGTGTGTGCGGGTACACGCGCACATCTCTTCACCTCCTCCCAGGTCTTTTAAACATGGTTCTCTTCCTTATTCCACAGGGAAATCTATGATCCAAGATGCAGGGATATTTGAGCCTTCCTTGTTTCCTTTTACCTTTCCAGGTCAAACATCCTTTACTTGTAGGTAGAGGTTTGCATTCATCCTTCACTTCACCAAGGCTAGGCAAAAGAGATTATATAATCAAGACAAATTTTCAGATACCTGAAAATGTACTGCACTGTTGCATAAAACTGTAGTCTTACAGTGCCAAGTACAGGTGGATTATCTGAACACATTTCCCTTTTATTATCTGTAGGTCATTTTAATGGGTTATAGTCGGAGATGTCTCTGAAGTAATGCCATGTGAATAGTACATAGGCGTCTTTAATGCCTGTTTTATGCAGGATCACATTCAGTGATGTTAAACATTTCCTCTGTTGCAAGCAGTTTCACAGGTATTCATCATAAGGACTGCTCAGTGTGACTTTTGTTTTGACATAGCTGTGCTGTTAATCCCACTGCCAAGGGAGAGGTGTAAACCTTAAAACACTAGGGTATTATACTAGCAACCTCTGTCTTAACAATTGAAAGTGCATGGCACGTTTACAGGACCTCTGCATTTTATTACTTTCACTTTTTAATAAATCAGTACTAGGGACACCAATATTGGAACTATTGAACAAATCATCTGTAGCCAATAGCCTGTTCATTAAATTATTTATTTTATTTTACAGCTGCAAAAACTAAATGTGAATCTTTAACACCAGTATGTCGCCATATGCTAAAAGACAGGCAATAATAAAGCATGGCAAATGTGTGCATTTTCAAGTATTAATATGAAATAAAAGGTTGCTACCGAGCATACTGACAAACATACCTCTCAATTGTCCAGAGTTTCATAGAATGTCCAGATTTTTGTCTCTCAGTGTTGGTTTGTTCCTCAGAAAATTTGTGGTTTAGTGGCAAATCACTGAGGATTGAAGTGACGAAATAATGACAGCCATTTGAATTTCAGACTTCATATCCTTCAGAAAATGTATAATAATGTAAAATATGTCATTCTAGCAAATTTCTACATTTATAGGAGCAATATATAAAATCTGTCCTTATTTTTGAACCTTTGTCTCCCCAGTTATTTCTGGCTTTGTCTAGTCTTCTTGTGCTGAGAGGTTGAGAGGAATGCTGACAGAAGATGTAGAGTATGAGAGACAATATGCTAGCAGGTGGGTCTATATCAGATCACTGAACACTTAGGTAAGTGAACGGTGATTAATCGGCCCCATATAAGCGAAAGCTTACAAAACGGAAATGTCAGAACAGCGATTTTTTTCCAAAGAAAAAAAAAATCTCTGTTCCAACAAAAAAAAAAAAAAAAGAAAAAACATGAGATTAAATGGGGGGTTTCACCCCCACACCCGGATGTGGGGGGCTGTGCCCCCATACCCCCCTACTTAAATATACCAACTCAGAGACTGCACTACAGTGCCAAAAATGGCAAAGTACTGAAGCGGCCAAGCAAATTCTTTCCTAGGGAAAGAATTTGCTTACATGCCACTTTGATATTTTGCAGTTTCGGTTTTGTCAGTTCGACCAAGACGCATTCGAAAACATGCATCTTCGGTCTTCTGATAGGAACCCTAGCAGGTTGCTCTGTTAAACCATGCTGTGAAACAGATTTGTCTCCCTCAAGGGAAATTGTGCTGGTTCCAGAGCCTGTAATTGGCTGGAAAGAGTCCATCATGGAATCTGCTAGAAGCGGGCTAAATTATCTGAACTCCATATGGGAGTTGATGAATAGCAGTTAGTAATCTAATTGTAAAAAGGGGTAATTGTGAAAGCCATATGTATTTTTTGCATGGAAGCAGGAGGAGTGTAAGCTCATATCAGATTAAAGGGCTCCTATCTTTCGGGGTAGTGAAAGAGCGGGCACTTTGTGGATTTTGAATTCAAGGATTATTTGCTGCTATGGAGTAAAAACAATTCTAATCTGTAAGTTTCTGAAAGACTGTTTCCTGGTGCAAAGTAGAGGAGTTACTGACTTATGGAGTATTGTGAGTACTAAGAAATGTGGTCTCTCTGTCCTTTTCTCTCATTTAACCTAACAGAGTACATTTACCTAAAGGACTACCAGTGGAATTTCTGGCTACAGGAGTGCTTCTGACAATGTGCTGTGCTTTCTTTTAGTGTGCCACTCTGAAAATACCTTGAAGAACTAAGTCAAGCAAAGCTGTGTTCTGTTAACCAGAGATGACCTTCATCAGAAAGTACTTTTGTCTGTTTGGGCCATAAAAGCTACATTGAAGATTCTTGCCTTCTGTTTGTTATTCAGGGAGTGAAATTAAGCTTGTTCATTTTTGCTTATTATTTAAAAGTTGAAATGACGCTTACCCTTTGTCTGTTTGCTAAAGAAAAGCAGTTAATTTGAGGTTGAATAAATTGATTTAGTTTGTCAGAACCTAAATGGGTGAACAGCTTTTGGTCATCTGTGCTATCTATGTCATGAAACCTATTAATGTGAAGTAGTTTGGGAATATTTAAATGAACATATCCAACATCAGAAAAGTTCAGTCACAGACATACTAAAAAGGTTACCTGCTCACCTATGCCAGTGTCAAGAAAACCATTAATGTAAACTTGTTTGGGAATGTACATGAACATATTCAACATCAGAAAAGTATAATCACAGAGATGTTGAAAACAGAGCCTGAAAAATCCATGGTGATAAAAAAGTGCTCATGTAGACATTTATTGTGCTAAAGTGGCAATGATTGTTTATAGTGACCAGGGGGTGCTCTGTGCTAGTTGTATAATTACAAATTAGGCTGTATGACAGCTCAAGATTAGGATTAGCTGCTCCAAGGACCAGTGATGGTATTGATTCAACAAATGTGATCCTGGAGGATGGTTGTATTAGTTGGGGGATAAGTCATCCTCCCCCCACACACATGCATACACACACTGCAAACATCTTGGGCAAACTTGATAGAAATGTTTACAGAAATAGGGGAACTATTCAAAAGATGAAGTTTGATAATTTAGTTAAGCATAATTGCTACAAGCAGGCAATGTCAAAAATGTAAATTGTGGTATCACTAAACAATAACTATTGCTTTTCATAACACAGGTAATTTGATATCTACAGTGAATTTATATAAGCAATAAAACAGGATTACATGAAGATTGTCAGTCCTTTAAATAAAGAAACTCGTATGGTGTACTTCCTGAGCTGGAGAATAATGAAAGTGTTCACTCTTGGTATGATCTATAGGACAGCTCATCAGAAGTTGAGGCAGGCTATCATTTGGAAATGCTATACACCAAAGGACAAAAGGGTCTTTAAAACCAGGAAAAGTTGTAAATCAGATATTATGCAAGCAGTGTGTGTATTTTAAAGGACATCATGGGCAATAATGGAAACAAATTCCAGTGCATGAAAGGTCTGAGGGTGTAGTTAAATCTCCAACAACCACTGTAAGTTTACATTTTGTATGAATGAACCAGGGATAATAGATATGGCCTGGAAAGATCAGGTACATATTTTCAACTGTGAAAGGAAAGACAAATCCTGTAATTGTCATTTTTTCTAACAAACACTTTCTGTGATTGATGTGATTGATGTGATGGTATTATCCAAGAAACAAACAATGAAGAAAAAAAAAGCCAGTTAAACTCTGTTGCAATTGGAAGAATGTCCTCTTCTGTTTTTTGTTCCAGTAAATACTATAGTCCCATTTGCTTATACACCCTTTTTCTCTTACCAGATTTACCATATTAATGTGACATGCTTTAGTTGGACCCTCTCCCCATTTCTTCATTAATGGCATAGTGTTCTGGTTTTAATTGTTGTTCCAGTGTACGTGAAGCTTTCTGTGTGGTTAAATATTTTCATTTATTTGTTATGCTTCATCTGTCTGCAATTTAATGTTATACAGGAATGTAAACAAGTTGTAATTATCACTGCATAATACAGTCCTGAAAAGGTAATGATGTTGTAATCATGCCATATGGTGGTAGCTGCTCTAACTTTTTACTTTTGCTATTTTACATTGTAGATTTCTGTGCACATATATTATTCAAGAAAGTCAAAGAGTCTGAGAGTATTTTGCATCCAAATCCATGTTGCTAACTGTCTCCTGTCTGTCGGCTGGGGTGCCTTCTGTGTGGAGTCTGCAAGCCCTCCCTGGTTTCCTTGGGGTTCCTCTGGTGCATCAGTTTCCTCCCACATTCTAAAGACATGTGTCGAAGCCTTTTTCCTAGGGTCTCCTCTGAAAATGGGCTCTGTCCCAGTCAGATGTTCCCAGTAAACAAATGTTAAATAAACAAACAAATAAATAAATAAATAAAATAAAATAAATACATAAATAAATAAAGATTAAGTTTTGTTGCTAACATACTTTGTGACATTGGTTATGCTGTGTTACATACCGTGACACTAAACTCATTTTGCATGGCATCTTGGTATGTGAAGCTTGGCTAGGTGGTCATTAGCCTAATATATGCTTATGAACCTATGACATGCCTGCCTGGGTCCATGATGATATGTTGAGACTTGCTCTGCTTAGTTAAAAAATTCTTGTGGTGGGAGGAATAAAAATACAGGAGACAAGAGAAGATTTCTTCTGAAGGAGGAGCCCACACACCCCTCTTATATATCTATCTATATATATATATATATATATATATATATATATATATATATATATATATATACAAAGTCTGAAATCATGACACCTTGTTAACCATTTATCAGAATAGGGATGTTATCTTGGTAGTGGGAATTTTGGTCATTCAGTTGCTTATTCCAGGACTCAGCAAGGAGGGTCTCAGCTCAGCTGTTCAAATGGTTATTATCTTGCCCATAGATTTTCATATAAGAACATATGTGGACTATCCATGGACGCTTTTTATGTGTTTTGATATTTGCTTAATTTAAAGTCAGTTGTTATCTAAGGCAGATGGTATCCTGGACTTGATTTTAGTGATTTCCTTGATGTTGTGTTTACTTCTTAAATCATGTTAATGCAAATAATCACATCCTAACTACAGAAAAATCTACAAATTATTATATGGATTTGAAGGTGTTTTGTTGCTAATGTTTTCTTAGCTGTAATTTCTTTTCTGCACAATTTCATTATTGGACTGCTATGATTCATGATGTGTGAGGGTGTTTGACCCATAGTCTTAACGCTGCTACATCGGTCTTCTCCTCTCCAGGTTATCATGGCTGTGGAACAGATGCTTATCCACCTTCTAGATGTTTGTGTGGTGTGTTGACATCTCATTCCATACATTGTGGTTGTGACTGGTACAGGGCAACAACAATATGTTGATATATCTCTTCTCAAGTTTAAGTCTTGGGATTTCAGTGGCTGTGTCATAGTATGCACTTTGGCATTTACTGTGGGGTATATTTCACTCTATTTATCTTACAAAACGCATTTTGATGTATTTTTAGTTAATTCATTCTATGCCCAGTGCTGCCAAGCCCTTGGGCATTTATGTAATTGTTTGTTGTGTAATGTCCATCAAACATTCTTGCTACCTAATTTTTTTTGCCTTCTTTGGCTTGTGAAAGTCTCCTTTCTGTCATTAGGGTACCACCAGATGTTGCTCTTCCTTAAAGGTTGTATAACTTCAACTTTGTGTGATGACAATACCACTAAGGTCTATGTGTGTGTCCCTGTTCAAAAAAAAAAGTATATTCTATCTGTGTTCAAGCTGCAACAGAACTTGTATGTACTCAAGATATTTAATGCCTGTTCTCTGTTTCACAGTTCACAGAAATAATGTGCTTACATTCAAAGAAGTTCATCTGAACACAGTCTGTTTTTGTTAAATTTGTTTACTGCTGGTAGTTCTCTTTGTTTTTTACTTGTTGTATATCTTTGTGTATGTATACCATCACTGTTATCTCAAATGCAACAGCATATGATATTATTGCCTCTACAGCTTGGTGTTGCATACACCATTGCTTTAGCTGGTAATCATCCTCTGCAGGAGGTTCCTTCAGTGGTTCCTAAGCCAAATATGAAAAGTTTTGAAACTGTAGTTGAGGCAACCACATCTCTGGAACAATCTCTTAACACTCAATAAGGTGTGGGTATTTTGCCATTGTTTATCTTATATCACACGCTTTGTCAGGCTACTGCCTGCTTTATACTAAGGCTGTTCACTGAATAGGCTGGTGTCAGAACTTTTTGGACTGTGTTGTCCTTCTCTTGTCATTATTATAAATGTAGCAAGCCATTTAAAACCTCTGACTTTCGACCTACATCACTACTTCCTCTCCAGGGTAAAACCATATAGAACCACTCACAAAATATATCTACCAGTACAACATGTCATTCCTTCAGCGTATACTTTATTAAACACTGACATATGCTGATAGCGCTCTCTCTATTCCAGATGAAGGCCTGCTTACAGAAATAGTGTTTGCAGACTCTACTAAAGCTTTTGACTTTCTAAGGCACTCATAAGTAACACATGCTCTTACTCCAGCAGGCTTCCTTTCTCCTCCAGTTATTTTCAAAAACCTGCCATAATCACAGAACATTCACAGCCAAAAGTGACAGCTCCTTTTCTATTCCCCAAAAAGAAATCAATGTCATCCCAGAAGGTTCTATGCTTGTGCCGATGCCCTTTTCTATCTTTAATAGCTTGCACTCTAACTTAAGCAATTCAAATGTCATACAATATGTGGACAATCTAGTTTTCCATGCCTCTTGCACTAACTGTAATTCTGTTGTCGTAAGCCAGCAACTTACTCTCCAAAAGTTGTATCCTTGGCTCCCAGACAAAAGCTTCACATTCAATACTTCCAAAACCAACTTTGTTTGCTTTTGGAAGTCAAGAAAAAAATACCTCCACTTCACTTCTCATTCTTGCATAACAAACTCCTTCAGCAGAAGTAATCTTTACTTTCTTGGGGTCACTCTTGGCACAGTCTTAAGTATGATACTCTATATAAACAATACTAAAGGTAAAATAAACTCTTCAACAGTCATAAAACATAAAATCTGCTACTTCTACTCCCCAGTATTTGGAACAGCTGTTGGCAAAGACATCTTCCAACCCCAGCTGAGATGTGCCTTGGCTTTACTGGCCTGTATATCTAGTAAAAACCTTAAAGATCATCAAACATTTTCTAACAAGGTATGCTGCTTGATGTTCCTTTCACTGGATATGGATAATATTTTCATCTTGTGGACAGGATAAGAAACTGGTACAAGATTTTTTTTTTCATTATTTAAATTCTACTATCCACTTTTACTTAAATTTAGACTACAAGTCAAGTGCATTTTTAGATACGACCATCCCTGACACCAATGATGGTTTTAAATCTAACGTCTACAGAAAATCCACATTTAGTAATGTATACTTGCACCATTGTAGCTTTCATACTTTAGTTTTATTATAAAAAGCCTGGATAAAGGACAATTTATTACATTAGCCTGGATTGTGTCTGGCTGACAAGCTTTACAAAGAAATACATAAATTAAAAAAGTGTTCTTTGAAAGAGGTAATCCCAACAAACTGATTAAGGATATAGTCACCAGTATTATATCAGAATGTGGCCTTTAAGTACTGGCCCTTATGAGGGATTGGGTTAGAACAAGATCATGCAGAAACACCCTATACAGAAGCTTGGACAATGACATAAAATGACGGTAATATTTTTGAGCAATCTTTAGTAGTTCAATACAATTTGGAAGCTAAAATGATACAATCTATAATTTAAGAATAATTGAGAGTATTCATAAACTATGGTTAGAATATTTAACACACTGTGAACACCAACATTTCATTTACAAAACTGCAAATAACATGAAAAAATGCTTGCATTCCCATACCAAGGAAAGGAACACATTGTAACTGTAGGTACACAATAAATACAGGAGTTTTAATTAATGCTCAAATATATTTGAGGGAAATTCCCTAACTTTACATTTGGGGGAAGTTATTGAACCAGGAACAGCTAGTGGTGTATTTAATGAAAGGAATATGTGTTTCAAAATGTGCAGTATCCACAGTAAATGTTCAGCATGCCCTGTATTTTATGTGGGGAGAAATAGCACATTGAAAAACAGAGTTTATGCACACTGCTATATACACTAATTAATATAAATAAACTATATATGTGTGTGTGTGATATACGAAACAGGAACAATAACTCATTGTAAAAAATACATACTATAATGTGTCCATGTTTTCAGAAGTTCCAGTTTGGAATTCTAGATAAGGCAGTTCCAAATCTAAGAGGAGTTCATATGGAAACATGTCTAGAATATTTGGAACTCATACTGCATCTAAAAGTAAATGTCACTATTACACTGGGACCGAAAGAAAATTATTTAAAAGGCCACATAGCATATGTTAGATTTCTCTATAACTAAGTGGGAGAATGACAAAGATCTGCCAACTGGTACCAAGGCGTGGTATCTGCAGTCATTTCTGGTGACCTGAGATGAAGCAGCAAATCAAGCCCCTGAGTGCTCCCTTTGGTGGGGTGAAACGATGATGCTGCACTCAATTATTTACTACTGGATTGGGGGGAGATGGATACAAGATCCCACTGGGAAGACTTCACCTGTGAAGTTCACAGGTAGATAGAGAGAGAGAGAGAGAGAGAGACCCTAGCTCAGTCAGTAGTCAGAAACCGGAGAAGCAGTCTTAGACCTGTGGGCTTTCATAACTCCCTACACATCCTACCCCAAGTCCACTGCATACCTGCCATAAATCAACATTACATACGACTTCTTAGGTAAGTGAAGGGCATATATGAAAAGACACCATGGTACAGAATGTAAAAACATAAGACGCAGAAAAGCCTTACTTACAAAAGAGGAGGGACGCACCTTTTGTTGAGCAATGTTGGGTATGTTGCTAAATGTCTGGGGAGAAGGCAGTTAAGAGGCATTATGAGACAGGAGAGACCCCACTGTCATTAGTGAATAAGTGAGGCTATGAAATAAGAAGTTTTTGACTTGGACAGCTCTGTTCCTACTCTGACTTCTAGCAAAAAAATCTTAAGAATGGTCACCGATCCTTTCCAGTTTCAGTATTTTTATCATTATTATACCAGCATTATGGGACAGTACATGCTGCAGTGTTCTAAATTCTGAGCATTTTATTTTATTCATACTCTTAGTGCTGAGTGGCACAGAATTTGACACATTCCTATTTATAGCCAGGATTTATAGTAGTCTATTGTGCCTGCAGTAGATAACAGAATATTGCGCACAAATGTACCACCGTTCATATTTATTTACTATAAATAACAGAATATCATGCACAAATGTACCATGGTTTACATTTATGTACTATAACTAACAGAATATTGTGCACAAGTGTACCACGGTTCATATTTATGCACTATATATAACAGAATATTGTGCACAAGTGTACCATGGTTCATATTTATGAACTATAAAACTTTAGCAGAAAAGCAATGACCATCCACACAGAAGAGAAAGAGGCATTCTGTATCTCCTGCTGGCAGATAAAGCACTGAATATCTTGATACATACACCAACTTCTGAACCAGTTATACACTGAAGAGATTTAAATGTCAGATGTGGTGGTAGCAACAACTTCCATCAGCTGGATATTTCACAGGTCCCTTAACTGTTTCTGAATTGTAAAAGAGAACATTAATAGAGCAAGGGAAGTAATTATACATTTTTGATTTTTTTTGTATGTTCTTGCAGTTTTACACACTGATTTATTTACATTATCTGTATTATCCCTTGGCAGTCACAGAGCAGTCTCTGTTCATTATCTCTAGTAAAGAAGCTGTTGGTCCTTCTATCCATGAAATCTGCATGACATCATCAGACTACACACAAAAGTGACGCAGCTGTGCCCCTCTTAATTTTGAGTTACAGGAATGCTTGTAATTATAGTTAAAATGCAAGAAGTCCTAGATTTACATCTGAACATTTTTTCCTTTAGATTTCATAATGAACCTCTCCATCTATGACCTTTTTTGGTTTGCAATGTTAAACAACATTTACAACTGCAGATTATCTTATGAGGTTTAATTTAAAGGTTCCACGCCTACTGAACTTGTGCCTGCCTGCAAAAAACTCCTAAGCCACAATGTCTGCATAGATAACTTTCAGTATTTCCACCAGTGATTCAACAATATTTACAACTTTTTCAGGAATATACAATGGTCTGTATGGAACCGCCCATAACGGTAGTTGTCTCCAAGGACATTACTTCCAAAGTACAAATTATCTTTTTTTTAACCCCCCCCCCCCCCCCCGCAGGGGAAGGCAACTCTGTCCATACCTTTCATGCAGAAGGGTAACCCTGTAGCACCCCTTATTTGTTATTAACTCCAGAGCCACATATGTTTTGGGGGGGGGGGTAAGAATGTATTACATTCCAAAATGTACCTCCCTCCTAAGAAACATTCAGCCATGGTCTTTCCTTATTGACAAGCTATATGATTCCATTTCATAGCCTGTGGTTTCCTCAAGTAGGAATATTGGATCTACACACATTTAACACTGCAAGAGTTTCTTGGCCTTCAGCCAGAACTGCAAAATAATAGAATGCATGCATGCATGCATTTATTTTATAACTTTCTTTCAGGGCTGGCTTACAGCTTTTTGTCTTTTTCTTTTTTAACCAGGTTATATTATTAAATTGATAACCTTTTGCAAACACACACACACACACACACACACACACACACACACACACACACACACACACACACACACACACACACACACACACACACACACACACACACACACACACACACACTGTGTATAGCAATGGTACCAGCTGTGCCATATTAAACTAGCACTTGCAATACTTGCAGAACATTTCTGCAGATGCAAGAAATGTATGCACTTCCATTCCAAGTCATGCCAAGAAATACTTGGCAAGAAATTTTTACAACTGTGTCTTCTTGACATTAGAGTGGTAACAGCAGAGGTTACAGTTAAAACTTTCACATATTCTGTGTTTTGGCAAAAAAGAGAAAATTTCAAATTAATAAAGAAGAGAATATGGTTAGGATCTGTTAGTGTTCTTGTTAAGTCACAGTGCTGGAGTACTGGTTTGAGGTCATCTTGGTCAAAGGCTCTTAACACGTATTTTTAACTCACTGCCATATTCATTATTACTGTTTCCATAAATTCTTTATTAAATTCAAACTCACTTGAAAATCAGAAACCCTCAGATGACACCATGCAATCTAACTTGGCACCATTAAATTCTTGTTAAGAAGCTACTGTCCACTGCTTTATACAACTATATGCTAATATTCTGTTTACTGAAACAGATTAGTGACAACACGTCAAACTATGTTTCAGTGATTACTCTTAAGAAAATGAAGCTTCTAGTTTTAATATATATAAGCACTCTGAATAGTAATTCTTTCATATTTGAGGCATCTCAAACAGAAGTCACAACAGTAGATTTCTGTATTCATTACTAACAGGTACTGACTTTGCCTTTGTACTTTGTAGATGCTTCACTTGGCCGCATGCACTCTGTGTAAACTTGTTTCAACTTGCAAAGATTACCGGAAGAGACCACTATTCACCTTCCACCATTTAAAATAGAGCCACTGGAAATAGGATGATGCTACAGGCTAATGTAAGGTGTCCTATTAGCCCTCTTTTTTTTTTTTTTTTGCTATATTTAACATTTTCTTTCCTGTTATGGGCGCTGTATTTTGGTTACTTTTGCCATCAAAATACAGAGGTATGTGTGTGGGCAATATATATATATATCTATATAAAAGACAATATATATATATATATATATATATATATATATATATATATATATATATATATATATATTTTTTTTTTTTAAGGGGAGGCATTACTACAGATCTGCCAAATCACAAAGAAAATTGTAACCTTTCTACTTTCCAGCTTTTACCATGATTCACTTGAGGTGCATCTGCAACATATCTTGATCCTTTAAATCCTTGAATGTGATTTGTCTTCCCATCTCCTTACACATTATCTTACCACTCCATTAATTTTCCTGCACTCGTCCCCACCATTAAACTCGTCATAATCTTATTTTCCTTCCTCACTTTCTACATCCATTTTTTCACTGTTTGTCTCATTGTGCCCTTTTTCCCCTTATAGGAGGCTTCTCACTTACATTAAAACCTTCCATTACATCACCTGTTTGTTTAGATATACTCTGCCTCTGTGACCAGCATTGTAACAACCTATTCTTATTTATTTGATTTTCTCTAAAGCCTCTGTACTTTATTTGTCTTATATGCAACTTGTACTAAACTTGGGTTCTTGATTATCTGAAACCTCTCTTTACTGTAAAGATGTATGGCTCTTCACTTAAGTGAGTGGACCATTTGCAGTGTCAGTACAATGACATCAGTGCACCACCCTTATAGATAAACTCTTCCTATACCCTCTTTCATACATCTGCCTTACTCAGTGTGCCAAATAATAGCCTTTGCTCTGAACTGCATTTATCCTCAGCAAATGTACCAAGAATAATGGTTTGGTAGGAACACTTCCTGCTGCCTTACATTCAGGGTGTTCAGACTAGACACATCTTTATCGCCTCAATCTGTAAGGAAGTATGGTCATTCAAACAGAGATACTAGTTTATGGAATATCTCTGGTAAACACCCAAGTGATGATTTTTTTAGTAGAAGAACATGTTGCCCTGTGGTCAGTCAATGCTTTTCCTACTCCACTCATACATGGTGAGTTTGAGGATAGTCATGTCAACAAACTCGTAAAGCCTAGCTGCTTTTGATTAACATAGAGAGCTTGATAACCTGTTCCTTTATTCCTTGATCACAGCGGACCAATCTGAGTCACATTTCTCAATGACAGTTCTAATTAGAAATTATTTTCATTTTTGCATGCTGTACCAACAATTACAGCCAAATTCTCCTTTTCAAGCCTTCTGCCATGTGAGTAATATATGACTTGTGTTTAATATTTTGAGTCTTTATTACATGCCATGCCCTGGAGGCATCTGAACTGCTTTGATCCCCCTGTTTCAACCTGTCCTCTCCAATACGTAAAACGCATTCTACATAAATGAATGCCCTTTGCCTGTCATTCCTTCATGATAGGTTACTTATTCCATATCTCCTTTCATGAGTCCTATATGAGGACTGCAGTGCCTTGTTGATTTCATTGATTAACAGCTAAGAGGAACTGCCTTGCCATGTGCTTTTTAAAGCTGAGGTTGTCATCTTCACTGGTTCATCAATCATAATCTACATTTCTTTCAAGACAGTGGTTTCAGGAGATGCTGAGCCCTGCTCAAAACTTGAAGTACCTGAATAACCCACCTCTCAATTCTTGAATTTAGGCTACAAAATACTGCATTGTCCAACCACCACAAAAAAAAAAAAAAAAAAAGGCTTTTGAGAAGTGATGGTGGATTTTAATCAAATAGTGATTACATTGGAAAATGCATATCAAGTTCTTAGTTCATAAAATGTGCCCCTGATTTGTGTCTTTAGTTTCCTCATTATTTTGGCTTTGTTCATGAATCTAGGCATAAGATGCTTTCAGAGCTATTAGCTGGGCTTTTGTGTAACCCTATTTGAATTTTCTAATTGATAGGGGGAATTCAATAAAGCCTACACGGAGTGATTTTCTATGTAGGCATAGTGACATGGAGCTTACACGGAAGTAAGCTGCCGCGTAATCCAGTAAAGAGAGCAATGGGACGTGCACGAGCGTGTGGACATGGAAGTGTCCGTGGCAAGCAAATCACCTCATAAGCAAGTGAACTGCATGCAAATGAGAGTGTTGGAGTGATCCAGCAAGCGGATAAGCAGTCTTACAGACCCTGTGTTGATGTCTGAAGTGTACACGGAAAATATTCATATACAAAAAATAAAACTAGAACATGGACTGTAAAAGCCCATTTAGAAGGTCAGGAATTGCATAATAGGCATAGTTATGTGCAAAACTATGCTATGTGTGTCCAAAAACTCATGCAAAATAATGTAATAAATATTTTTTTTAATACTCATATTACGTTTGTGCAGTGCACAAACATGCTGTTATGCAAAAAAATATTAAAAAGTATAAAAAGTAAAAAATAAGAAATATGTGAGGATAATGCATTATATGGTCCTGCATGGACTATGTACAATGGTAGATTTCAGTGGTTGCTAAGGAGGCAGGCCCTGGAATAGTGAAGTATCCAGGTTGGGAGCAAGGATCTGTATGCAAATGAGCTGTGGTTACTGAATAGCAAAAATGGGCTACTGTGTCTGCAGATAAAAATCCATGTAGCACCAGAACCATACATGTTGGTGTCCACAGAAGAGCTAGCTGACATCAAAAGGGGGTGTGTCACTATATGTTTAAGCTGACTGGAGCTCAGCAGCATCCATTTGAGTGGCACGCCTCTCAGCTAAGCAGGCTCTGTGTCCAGTATTGCTAAGTTTGTTTAGCTACAGAGCGCATGTTTTAGCAGCTGGTTTGAGCTATGCCAAGCATGCCCGTGCATGGGGTGGGGGGTTTCCAGACTGCTGAGCATTGTTTATACCTGCAGCGTATGTTTGCACGCCACACAGCGGTGCTTAGTAGGGAAGGCAGTTTAAAAAAGAAAGAAAGAAAGAAAGAAAGAAAGAAAGAAAGAAAGAAAGAAAGAAAGAAAGAAAGAAAGAAAGAAAGAAATTACACTGGAAAGCCAGTTTTGTAGAAAATACTGATAACCCTTATTCCTCTTACAGTGGCCCATTCAAACCCCTCAGTGATGTATCTGGCAGGTAGAATGCATCATAGCTAGCCAATCACACAGGCTGCATCTGGAGCAGAGCACTATAAAGTTTGCATACACCCTACAATCTGATTTTTCCCACACACTTTTAACTGATGGAATGCTAGTGGCTGCTGCTGCTGCTGCTCTGCTACATCTGTATGCATTAGAGGCTGAGGTCAGTGATGATGCTGCCACTGACAATAGCCCTAGACTGAGGAGGAGAAGAGTGTCCATGCCCAGAGTAACCTTCCAGGAGCTACATGAGTGGGAGATTGTAGAGCACTACAGGGTGGACAGGGACATACTACAAGAACTCATTGAGCTCTCCTGCCCTCAACTCAGACCCAAAGACAACAGAAAGGAACCCATCCCAGTGGAAACAAAGGTATGTGTAGCACTTAGAATATTAGCTGCAGGTCTTTTCAAAGACCACCTGGGAACATGATTGTTGTCAAACAGGCATCTGCATCCAAGGTATTCCAAAAGTTTCTGGCTGCCATCCAAACACATGCCAGTGAGCACATTTATTTACCCCACACACCTGAGGGGAGGGCCATCAGTATGCACCTCTTCTACCATGTAGCACACTACCCTGAGGTACTGGGTGCCATAGTCTGCACTCATGTACACATTAATGCACCACCAGTTGAGGAGAGTTGAGTCTACGTCAACCACAAGGGGTATCACTCCATCAACTGCCAGGTCATGTGCAATGCCCAGGGGATCATCATGAATGTGTGTGATAGCAGCCCTGGCAGTTATCACGACTGCCATATCTGGCATGCATCACAGCTGTAACAGATGTTTGCCACGGGGGATATCCCATACTGCTATTTAGTGGGGGACACTGGCTATGCACTAGAACTGTGGATGATGACACCCATCAGAAATGCACGCACACTTACTGAAGAATGCCATAATAAGGCACACGCACAAGCTAGGAACATCATAGAACGTGTGTATGGGCTGCTTATCCAATGGTTCCAGTGCCAAAATATATCTGGTGGTGCACTGCAGTACTCTCCTGCCACATGTGCACAGATGTTCATAGTATGTCCTATGCTACACAACATGATCCTGTGGAAACAGCTGCGGCAGGATCATCATAAGTTCATAGGTTCATAGGTTCATAGGTAGGTACTAGGCTATCTGCCAGAGGGCATTTATAAGCCTAGCCAGTGTGTCAGCTTCCGCCGCCCTATTGATTAATTAACTGAGCCTCTGTCAAGAAGAGCCAATGACATGATCCCAGGGGTGTATTTTCTGTTACCCATCCACTCGTCAAGGTTTTTCTTGAAGAGTGTTAGTGAGGGGCTCTGAGTAATTTAGTTAGGAATTTTGTTCCAAAGCATGGGGAGTCTCTATGACAAGAATCTATCCCTCCAGAATGTTCTATTTATTGCTGTGGTGAGGTTTAGCTCACTAGAGCGAGTGGCTCGCAGTGACTTGGATTTCTTTAGGTGGAGCATGTCCATCAATTCTGAATTGGACATGGCTTTGTAAGTCAGGCAGAGATCACCTCTGAGTAAACGATATTCCACTGAGTACAGCCGGAGTTTTTCCAGTGGGCTGCATAGGACATATGTTTGAGGCCAGTAATCCTCTTGGTGAGGTACTTTTGTGGTCTTTCCAGCTGTTGAAAGTGTCTTGTGAGGTACCTCCCAAATGGGCATTGTACTCTATGATGGATCTGATGAGTGATGAGTAGAGGGGCACTATAACCTCTTTATTTCTAGATGCGAAGCCTTTAGTAATTAGATGGGCTACATAGAAGGATTTCCTAACTACTTTGGCAATATGATTGACAAAGGAGAGATTACTATCTACCTGGGTCCCCAGATCTCTTATTACCTCTTCTGTATTAAGGGGGCTGCCACCTATGTGGTAATTCATGGGTGTTTTGTTTTTCCCAAATGGGATGACTATGCATTTTTTGGCATTTAGCTTGAGACTATGACTTTGACACGAGGTGTCTGTCTCAGTAAGGCCCTTTTGGAGAATGTCCATGTCAGCCGGTGAGTCAATTATGGCTCCCAGTTTGCAGTCATCGGCGAACTTGGTTAGCCATAGTACTCCTGTGTTTGCCTATACTTTCTGAGAAGTATATGCCGAACAGTAGGGGTCCCAGGTCCAAGACATGTGGGAAACCACTTGTGACTGGTTTAGAGATGGACCTGGAGCCTGCTATTCTTACCATGTGAGTTCTGTCTGTAAGCCAGTTGGTAACCCATCTCGTGACTTAGGGGTTTATGTTCAGGCTGGTGAGTTTTTCTATAATTCCTGAGTGGAGAATGGTGTCAAAAGCCTTGGCAAGGTCAAGGTAGGCTGTGTGAACCACCTTCCTCTCATCTATGGCCTTGGTGACTGTCTTGAAGAAGTCATCCAGGTTTAGCAGGCATGATCTGCCCTTAACAAAGCCAAACTGGGTTGGGTCAAGTGTTTGGAGGTTCCCAATCTCTTTGTTAATGAGTTCCATGATGATGCACTCCATAGCCTTGCATACCAGGCTAGTCAGGCTTATGGGGCGATAGTTACCAGGGTCAGTTGCGGCCCCTCCTTTGTGGAGCAAAATAACCATTGCTGTGCACCATTCTATGGGCACATAGCCTGTGGAGAGGCTGAGGTTGAACAGTGTGCTTAGGTGTGGGATAAGTTCATTCTGTAGTTCATGCAAGACACAGCATGGTACACCATCTGGCCACACTGATGCTGTGCTTTTGGCTTTTGAAAGGGCTGTTTTCACCTGTGCGTCTGTGATTTCTGCAACACTACACTTTCCCGGTATTGTTGTGGGACCTTTTGGAGGTGAGAGGGGGGTGAAGTTTGCACTGAATCTATCTGCCAGGATGTTGGCAATATCAGTAGGTTCAGTATATTTTCTGCTATTTTGCACTAGCTCAGAGCATATCTGCGTGTTGCCACTTAGATTCTTGACATAGCTAAAGAAGGCTTTGTGGTTATCTTATAGGGAAGAGACACACAGCCACCCCACCAGTGCCAAGGTCCCCACACCCACACCCACAGAGGGATTCAGAGGAGGAATCCCTGAGGCTGTCCCTGTAGGCAGACATAGGCATGCCCAGTATTTCCCTGCCCTTGGCAAATAGGCAATGCATAGCACATGCACTGACAACCTGGGGTTCTAAGGACTGACACCTTACTCTAACTCCCATACATTAGTAAATAGGATGCCAGCCACACCACACAACCTGTACCTTACGATGTATTGGCTGTGTACTGCATATATCAGAATCAGCCCTGGAAAACAGGTATCACATTTACTGCATGCACAATGTAAGTCACTCTCCTTTACAACAAATGTACAGGGTACTAAACTATAGTTGCATATGTATGGACCTGCTACATTTATGCATGGGAATAGAGTGGGCAACTGGGCTACTTGCAGAAAACAAACAGCTGTGTGGGACAACAGGCACTCTGTCCAATAGTGACTGCCCCATAATATGTAGTAGGCCACGAGGCAGCAAAACCCATGGCAGTATGTAAGAGAAGTGCAAAACAGCGGGGTCATAGGACAGATGTATGACTCACAATGCTACAGTCCCCTAACCCCACCACATCAGTGTTCCCATACAACTGCAGTAAGAGTATATGTCTGCAAGGATATATCAGCAGACCACACAGTCCCCAGGGTTATTCCAGACAACCTGGCTACATGTCCTATGTTCCACAATATGCGGGGGTCAATGTGTATCTGTCTGTCTGCTGTTGATAGTGTGAGGAATTAAAGCTCACTTTCTGGTGGCTGTTGTGGCTCAGTGGGATTAGCATTGTAGATGGTGCTCATGTTTCGAAGCTGGCTGCACCTACAACTTTTGCATGTGAGGTACTTCTATGGTACTAGTCCCACACACTGTCAATATATCACAATCTGTTACTGCAAGAAAGCTGAACAAAGCCAGAGACAATGAAGGGACAGAGGGCCAAACCTGCAGACATTATACATGCTCTGAGTAACCAAGAAGGTGTCTAGTAGAACAGCAAGTTGCAACAAGTCAGAGTAGCAACAAGATGTAAAGGCCATCACTTATCTGTGTCAGTATGGACAACAAGTCAATGTGCTCCGTGTAGTAGTGAATTACCAGAAAAACACAACCATATAAGGAGCAGAGCAGACATATGGGGTGGAATGCTGGACATTCTTTAAAATATTTACAGTCAGAGGTGTGAAGACTGTCACCGTATGTGTGATGTGTTACATCATGTACCCCAGTCACAGCATACCTACAACCACTTACAGCAGGAAATCTGGACAAACCCATGAACAGTAGTGGGGCAAAGTCCCAAATATAAGTAGAAGGTTTAACTAGTGGACAGAGAAATGTAGAAAGTTCAGAGAATAACAGGTCATGCAGTAGCCTGGTATTCCTGGTGTGTATGGAGTCAGTATCTCAAATGTCTGTCATTTCCTAATGTCAATCTATGATGATTTGCCATTGATGCACCAGAAAATCACAATGCTATGTAAAATGTACTATACATATGATGCAAAACTATGTACAGTCTATTACAATCTGTACAGTTGCTAGGTATGAGTCATATATTACGTTCAACACACAGCCAGGGAATCCCTTGAACAAAATATCAGGGAGGTGCTGGACTGTTGAATCAGGTTCAGCAGCCAATTGGCTGCAGCATGCAAAATCCCGGACCGAAGTACAGGTAGGTCTGACCCGGAATCACCTTGTAAGTTCTGACAGTCACACTGGACATGCTCTGACACTTAGCTAACTTGACCCCATGTCTAATGCATCATCTGCCCAAAGAACCAATACCTGAACATATGTCTGCACTTACAGACAGCTATGTATACGTATATGTCTCTCCCTATATCCATCACACAGGATCACCCTATCTATCATTATGTAGCACACATATATGTATATGTATATATATATATATATATATATATATATATATATATATATATATATATATCTATACTAGAGTATATGTGTGTGGGGATGCACAGATGTCCACAACTACATGCAGAATGCTGTGGTTATCTGCATCTACACACGTAAGAGTTTTCTGATGGTAAAAGACCAAGGCCGCATAACAACATAATCCAACCAACCACAGAACCCTGTGCCTGTTGAATGTCACCCTGTAGAAGACAATGATGAGCAGGTGTTGTAATGTGCAATGGCTTCAAAGCAGGACTTGGACAGGCCATATTGTCACCGGCCAATTGTCAACATAGCAAAATGCAACTGGCCAGAAATGGTGATACTGGTAATTGTACACACATAGCAGGAGTATTAACAGGTATGCCACTGCTAGGACACTAGATACAGTCACAGCATAAAGCAGGTTCACTCTGCAGGCCACACAGGCTGTGTAAGACAAGGCCAGGTTGTGTAGCCCACAACTACTGTGGCTGCAGCCACATATACACCACATGTAACCGATGGTGTGTGCAATTATGTAACCGATGGTGTGTGCAATTAGTACTGCAAGTTGCAGTGTATAATAGTAGGTAGGTAAGGGTTTGAATCTCATAGCAACCACCTTCTGTGTGTAGATAGTTCCCTTACAGTGGTTCAGACATGCCCAACTAGCATATCTCTGTGCAATGGCCAATTATTTTATTGCCCTATGACTAGCGTACCCCCCAACATTGGCCTTCCTGTCAACACCTGCTGATGTCATCCACCGTAACAGCACTGTCTGACAATGTTAAAATAGATAAGCTCTGTGGCACGTGCAATAACTACTTAGTGCTATAGTGTATACTAATAGGTAGGGGATCTAATCTCCCAAAAGGCAACTCTGTGTGGATGTGTGTGTGTGTGTGTGTGTGTGTGTGTGTGTTTGTGTGTGTGTATA
Organism: Protopterus annectens; assembly: GCF_019279795.1. Lineage (NCBI taxonomy): Eukaryota > Metazoa > Chordata > Ceratodontiformes > Protopteridae > Protopterus > Protopterus annectens. The sequence continues at coordinate 353,085,538 of NC_056737.1, read as the reverse complement.
TAAATTTATCCTCTTGCAGCAGTGTACCTATCTCTGTGCAATGGTTATGTATTTTAACACCCTGTGACTATCTGCCAGCCTATACATTGACCTTCTTTACAAGGCTTGCTGATGTCATCTACCTTAACAACACTAGCTGACCATATGAAAACAAATAAGCTCCATGGTGCATGTGATAACTACTGAGTGCTATACTGTATACTAATAGATAAGTAGGGGTTCTAATTTCCCAAACAGCAAGTCTGTGTGTGTATGTGTGTGTGTGTGTGTGTGTGTGTGTGTGTGTGTGTGTGTGTGTGTGTGTGTGTGTGTGTGTGTGTGTGTGTGTGTGTGTGTGTATCAATATATCCCCTTGCAGCAGTGTGCCTATGTCTGTGCAGTTATACATTTTAAGGCCCTGTGACTACCTGTCAGCTTCACATTGGCCTCCTTTACAAGGTCGGGTGATGTCATCCACTTTAACTGCACTGGCTGACCATGTCAAAACAGATAAGCTCTTTGGCACATACAATAACCTTTTAGTGCTATAGTATATACTAATAGATAGGCAGGGGTTCTAATATCACTAAAGGCAACTCTATGTGTGTGAATTCACAGATGTATTCCTATGCAGCAGTACACATGTGGCTATATGGGTGTGCATTTGGCATACATTTTACTGCCCTGTCACTAGCTGTTGGCTCTAAATAGCCCACATCTACTGAGGCATACATTCTATCTGCCACCACAAAACACCCAGATGACACATATCAAGGATAGCAAGCCTTGTCACAAGGTATGCATACAAGATTATGATGACTGCCCCTGTTGTCCCCGACACATTGCTGTACACATATGCACCTAGGTAATCATGCACATATACAGCCGTGACTTGTTGATGTCATATATCTGCTGTGCTGCCATGCTGTCCTGTGCTGCCACCAAGTCTGCATAGCTTAGCCACTCAGACACCTGGAACAGAAACATAAACCGTTCTCTGAGACACCTGTCATTCTGCAACACTACCGCCAATCTAACATCATGCAACAAAGGTACACAAGCTTTGATGTGTACTCATGACACATGCCAGCAGAAAGCACCTGTCATGGCATAACACTATCACAATTAAAAGCTACATGTAAAGTAATATAGTCACCTTGTGCATCAGACACATATTTGCATGTCCCTGCATTGATAGTATGAATAACAAGGATGTGGAACATGTATCATCACATGCACAGGGTGTGCTGTGAGGTTGTCAGAGGCCTAGGCTGTGCCAAACAGTTGACAGCATGTGTGTGAGTCAGGTGTGCTGCTTATCTGGGCCAGGGAGACGTGTGTGTCTGTTGGTGACCTGCATGTGACAGTGATTTTTGAGTGTGTGCATGTACACAGTCAAGCCAACTGCTAGTCCTGCACATGTGTATGTTGGACAGCTGTGGACTGTACATGGCAGCATAGACAGTTCACCATCTCTGACCACAAACATGGGAGCTAGTTCTGCCAGGAGCAGCACTGGCACCACCATGCCCAGGTTCAGATGCCATGCTAGTTGCTGATGGTGACCGGTGTGTGCTGGGACTGTATTCCACATGGGACTGACCAGGACCATATGCCTATGGCCTGCCATGTCATGGTGTGGATAGCACATTCCCTTCTGCAGTGCTGGAGGTACTGCCACTACAGGAGTGTGCATATGCATGGCCACGTGGACTATCAGCAGATAGTGTTGCTGACCTACGTGTATAATGCCCTACTCCCACAAGATGTTCCAGCACAGACAAAGTGCAGTCAGGCACTGACAATACTTCACCATTACCATCTTGTCCACTACATCAGTGAAATGATCCATGGCATCACCAATGTGGTGGAGGCAGTCATGGATATCAGACTGTGCTGCATCCATGATCCAGTGCATCCATCTGGTGTTGTGCTCAGAACATGCCTGTGCCTCCATGATGGACTGAAACATGCACTGAATGACTCATGATATCACACCTTTGACAGGTGATGGATGGGCAGCAGTTCTCCTTTGAGCACCCCTGTCAATCTGTGTGTGTGGGACCTGATGAATATGTTCATCAGCAATGTTCAGTCAGAATTAAAATGTGTAATTCCAGTATGGCTGCATGCCTGGAGTGTCTGTTAAAAGTTGTTGCAGTCAATTAATAAATTATGTGCAGATGTCCCCTGCAGTCACTGCTATTGAGTTCTGTTCCCATGCCTGCCAACCAAGGCATGACAGCTGTTTAGTGTCTGTAGTGTACACATCCATGTCCCTCAAGTATCACAGTTTCATGTTATGTAATTAATAGTGAGTAATCTGTCTGTCACAGGATTACCATGGAAATTATTGCCTAGATTGCAAAGCATCACCACATCAGCCCACAAAACACCTTGATTGTTATATAGCTTCACCTGATGTGCAAGTGTTCTGTGTAGTTGTGTATCCGCAGTTATTACTGCTTGGCCCATAGTGTCCCATGCAAATAGCTTGAGAAGTATGCACATGCTACATCAGCTATAGCAGACATGTAGTCACTGTACACATAAACAAAATGCAGACCCATAGAGTAGATAATAGTACGGTTGTCAAGGAAATAACCAGAAATGTTACTAATGAACTGTTTTTCTTTCTCTCCCCACCTCTTATCTTCATTTATTTCTTGTTGTTATGCATTGGTTATGGTTTACAATTAACATATGTTGTTACATTAACTATATTTTGGGACATGTGTTTTATTATTGTTATGTATTATAATGGTTCCATATTAACATATCTTGTTAAATTACCTATTTTGTTGGCCATATGCTGTGACTGCTGCTGGCATGCTGTTAACATACTGACTGTTCTGTTATTTATTGCTGTGTTCCACATAATATGCATTGATATGTAATTGGGTTATTTCCAATGTTCTGCTATGCTGTTGTTACTAACAATGATTTGTTCACAACTAACCTATACTTATTGCTATACCTTGATTACCACAGCACATCTGGGTAGGCTGGTTCCAAATGATCTACCTACCTTGCCTAAACTGACAGTTGGCACCGGGTCCTGGCATGTCTGGGACCCAGACTGGTGGTGCCCCCTCTGCTGCCCCTGCACCATCTGCAGCATTAGATGGGACTGCCTCAGGGGAGTAGTGGGGGAGAGGCCATTGTCACCCAGGCTGAACTGCTGGTCATGGGGTGCAGGATTATTCATTGCAGCTATAAACACCACCTGGGCTGAACTGAGGGCATGCTGGCCAACCTGGAAGGGCAGCCTCTCCCTGGCACCCAGCCTCCACCACAGTCACCCTCGAGGATATGAAGAAGCAGTGTCGACAGTCCCATGGGTGGGGTTGTGAGTCACACTGCTGCCATCTGGAGGCTCGTGCAATTTGGATTCCACAACACCCTCCCCATCCAAGATGTTCACCCATCTCATGTGTCACACACTGCCCCTGTCTGATGTCTTGTCTGTCTTGTCTGTCTGCAAATGCATCCTCTCCTACCTAACGTACCTCCACACACAAGCCCAAGTCCCTTCCACAACATTTCACTCTCACTTTAATAAAAAAATGGGCATCTGTCCCACAAAAAAAAATCACCGCAAACCTAGCTCTCCATTTTGCACATGTGTCCACTGGGTACAAGTAATTTGGTCCAATTGGCTTGACAACAAAGTTATGTTGTCCTCACCCCTCTCTGTGGGGTTTGAGAGTTCAAATTCATCTACAAAATCTGTCAAAGTGCATAGCTGTTGCTGTACAAGAAATGGATAGCTATGGTTCTTTCCTATACCCTTTCTTCTCATCCCTACCTGCCTTTCACTATGTTTTTTCCCATGCTTGCCCCCATTTCACCACTTTCCTATCTCCCCTTTTTTCTTTTCTTTATATTTTTTAGCATGTAGCTGTGAGGTGCGCCATATCACCCAGCTTCGCTTAGCTCAACTAAATAGAGCTACAATGCATATATGTGTTTTTAACATTGTAGGTCACGTGTACAAAATAAACACCTCTGCCATGTTTCGAACCCAAGTCAATCACACTGCATTAACCTGCCATGCCACACAGATCCTGCTTAAAACAGGAGTTTTCAACAAAACATAGTGATTGGCACTTACAGTCATTAGGCATGTCTCAGTGGAGCTGCATGTCATGCCACACAAACTGGAATTAAAAAATTAACGAGTGACAAATAGGAGTGTACCTTGGACTCTGCTGCAATAATACACCACTAGACAGCCAAAGACATAAAATGGATATAAGAGAGGCCTGTGACAGCAGGTAAATACACTCTTCTATAAGCAACATAGGGAAAGACACCTGCTAAGGCATCAATGGCAACGAACATGTTCAACTTGGATCTTGGTGCAGAAATACACCCATAGAAACCCATGCACATACTGATGGGTGCAGACAATGTGTGTCACAGTCTGTATGTCTGCTCATACATCTTACAAATAGATCTGCTGCAGTAGTGACTCAGTAGCTCAGTCTGTTAAATGCCTTGTATGCAGTTTATTTTGCCACACACAGTCCTTGGTTCAAATCCAGTTTTGTGTTACAGTTCAATTACATTATTATGAAGACAATATGACTGATTCATGCAATCTTTATCTGCACAGGTTACTGCTAATTAATAAACTACTCTCCAGTTTTAGAAGTCAAAGCCCTGTAGGTAGGGACAAACTGCACATATCAATATAACATAACTATATATCACCTACTGCTCTGTTAATGACATTGTTGCATAACAGATGTACCTTAATCACATGCCTCAATTGGACTGTAAAGGGTACCCACACCCTGGGTCTGCCATAATAACAGGGCTGACACAGCTATAACAGTTACATGTACAGCTTGTTGTCCTCCAAAGTGTTCACCCCCCCATTGTGTTCTAGGCTGCAGCACACACATCTGTTTGTAAAGGTAGCTACTACAGACCTACCATACCTCCCAAACTCCTAGCACATGGAATCTGGACACAGACATACTTAATGGGGAGGACAGAGGTCCACAGTTTGGGACATGTTTTACAGTTTGCTCCTACATAGATAGTAAGTTGATACAATTGCAGCTACTGCATTAGCATGCCTATTCCGAAGGGTATGAAGTCTGACACTCAAATGTATGTCTTCCCATTACTGATCTCAACCCACAATGTTTCCAGTCAATTGCCAGATGACCACAATATGATGGGACATTGACCACATATGAGGTGAATCTGTGGACATACTGCAGAAATCTCTACATGTGACACTTATGGAACCTACCCTCTGCAACGCTGTAGTCTCCACACCTCAGTAATGTCCACCTTAACAGCTAAGAAAGGGGTCCAGGTCTATATGAAGGCCTTATATATATATCACTGTGGTGGCATGTCATTGGCTAATGTAATTGCAATTCAGCTGTTTTGGTGGGACTATATTACTTAAATGACTGCTTAAATTATCAAGTGCAACATACTCGAACAACTTAAAACAAACTACAATGTACTCGATGGGCTAAAACATCGGAAACGGGAGTTCTGAAATGTTTTGTTTGGCCAAGTCAAAAATAAGTGATGCATTACGTCAGTTAATGAACAGATTTGCAGCAGAACGGCAATACAATCACTGAAGGTAGTCCCCGCTGTAAAGTAATGGCAAGTGTGTAATCAATTACATATGTAAGGATTGTCACTAAGCAGAACATATGTAGCATAATGTTAAACAGTAAGTGCACAGTGTAAACAATAAAGTGAGTAATGGCAAAGCAGTAGTTGTGATACTGCAGGAGAGCGTAATGCTATGGCTAGCTTGAACTGCTTCTCACCTGGTGTTGTAGGAGACTATTATGAATGTGTAAAGGCTCAAAAAGGAAGGGAAATGTTAAACATTGATGGCTATCTATATAGTTTGGAAAAGGTACTGAAAGATAGGAAGTATTGGTGTTGCAAGTTAAAACTGAAGGAAATGTGTAAAGGACGTGCAGTAACAAGGAAGGATATGTATGGTGAACTATTGTTAAAGTGTTCAGGACATCACCATGCATCAGACGTATGTAAAGTAGAGAAATAAATAGCCAGCGATAAATTAAAGGAAAGTGCACATCATGTAGAGATACCCCAGCACTTGTTGTGGAGGATGTCTGTGCTTCTAGTACCATAGCATATGTAGCTATTATGCCATCAAGGCAATCAATGCTGCAGCAGGTTAACAGGGTTTGCCATAGTGTATTCAGAAGTTATCTTCCAGTCTCTACTAGTTTAGAAACTGTAAACCCTACTGAGTGTACCCTAAAAGAGGGTTGTTTTATTCAAAAGCGGATGTATGATACAGCAAACAACATTCATGTGTTAGTGTTCTCTACCAATGAAAATCTTAGGGATTTAGGTCAATCCCCTATATGGCTTATGGATGGTGTTTTCCTTACTAAGAGTCGCTTGTGCAGGCAGATCTACAGCATTCATGGCTTCTTGATATACGGGGGGAAACACTAAGTGCGTACCTTTAGTCTTTTGTCTAATGACCAAGAAGTCATATAAATGTTATAATTTCATGTGGGACTGCCTGTCTGATCTATCACATGCAAATTGACAGTATCAGTAAAGTATATTTTGTCTGACTTTGAATTAGCAGATCTTAGAAGTGTTAAACATAATTTCCCGGATGTACGTTCTAAGGGTTGTCTATTTCATTTCAATCAGGCAGTTTGGAGAAAGGTACAGAGCATCGGATTAGCAACGTTATATGGTAGATCTGTCCAGTTTCAAATCATTGTGAAAAAACTGATTGCTTTGTCCTTCTTGGTTGTGAATGAGGTAGTTCCAGCATTTAAGCAGCTATCAGATACATTTCCTACTGACAGCAAAGAGTTACTGTCATACTTTTCTGACACATTTGTTTTGCGTCGGGTTAAGAAGCAGAACACTAGGATGCCTCCTGTATATAGATTCCTTCCCATGTTCAACATAGAGTTTTGGAATGTGTTCGACCTGAAATAGTCATTCTTTACCTCGCACACAAAATCAAATGGAAGGATGGCATAGATGAATCCGCTATTTGCTTGGCAGGCGGATTAGTGATATTCCATCTGTTTTGGCAATGTTAGTTAGAGAACAGAATAAGATTAACGACATCAGAGCAGATTTACAGTCAGGATGCCCTCCATCCCCTAAGAAAAGAAGACATTGTTGAGACATGAAAGGTTGCAACACGCTGTGCAACACAGACAGGATTATAATACACAAGATTTCCTTCATGCAGTTGCAGTTCTAATGAAGGTGTAACGTCTGTACTGCAGTTTATCACCGTGATCACTTTCGGTTTATGTTTGTTTACTATTCTATACACAATATGGTTTGATGTGTCACACACTTTTCAGGTAGTGTCGGTTTATTATTGTTGAGGTGAAGGGGATGTTTTTCGGATGCACTGTTGACACTTTCACGTATTCATTAGGGCATTGTTGTCTCTTACATCACTTGGGAGAAGGAGTTGGCCAAACTAAACTTTTCGACAGTCTGATTTTCGACGAGGTTGGGTTTCAATTTATTGAACATTCACTTGCAATTGCTCAATTATGTTGTACTCACTATATTGAGCGGTCATTTAAGTAATATAGACCCGTTTTGGCTGCAATTATTTTATTTATTTAACATTTTGTACTGGGAAAGTCTGACTAGACACAAGTCCATTTTCAGCAGAGGCCCAGGGAGAAAAGCTCCAACAATATGAAAAACAAACATTATACCACAGGGAAAATTACAGAGTACAGGTCATGAATAAAACTACACATTGCAAAACATAAATAACTGAAAGAGATGATATATTAGCAATTTTAACAAAATTTGTACATCAAAGAGTATACAGTATTATACAAACTACACTGGTACATATTTTAGAAAACACAGTATAATATTTTTGCGGAAGACTTTGAATGATTTAGGGTAATAGAGTAAGTATATATAGGGAAGGAAGAAGGTATAATAGGATAGTACTGTAAAGTGTAGATCTAAAGAAAGTCAGAGGGTGTGTATAAAAAGTGGAGAATATAGAGTTAGTCAGGTGGGTTGCAAGAGCAAAGCCAGGAATTTTCCAAGTGAGTAAATAGAACATAGGACATTTAGTACAGTACAATTAGCATATCAAAGCCACTGACTGGTGCAGAGAAAATTACCTGCTAATGAGCAGTACCTTAAAAAGGCAAGCAGCTGGTTATGTGGCACAAGTCTGTATGAGACTTACCTCACATAGACAGCGTATTTTCAAAAGATTACCAGAAGCAAAGTTCAACAAAGAATACTGCACTCAACCAAGTATGTAATTGATTTCTCCATATAACAAGATCCAGATGGGACGATGGAGGTATGGGGAACAGGGACTACAGCAGTAAGGCTGTCTTAGATCTATGGTAGTGACATGTTATTGATACTCAGCTGTCCTACACCTACATGCATGCATCTCAAATGTCCCTGATTTCCACTCACATCTTAGCTCTGTCCCTCTTATTCCCTCCTGCAATGGTTGGCTGTTGTAGGGAAGCTAGTGAATTACATGTAATACATAGTGATAATAAGTAAGGGTGTATACGCCTGTAATGTCAGACGATGTACACTAATTCACCGCCTCTCATTCTGTGAATAGGTCACATAAATAGTTCTAACAATTTAAAAGTGTCCCTGATTGTCCCTGATGTACTCTGGCTAAGTCCATAATTCTGTTTATGTTGTTCCCAGTCTGGTTGACAGCTATGCCTAACATAGCTGTCAGCCTGTTACAGCAAGAAATCTGAACAAAACCATAATTAATGGAGGGACAAAGGCCTAAAATTAGGGACACTGTAACTATTGCTCGTATGAAGTAAGAAAGTGAATAGAAAAACAGATATTATTGGGTGGGCGTTCGAAAGACATGCATAAATGGGCATGCCTTCATTAAAGGTTGAATGTCGAGCTGGCACCTCGGTGTTCGTCAACATCTACTGCCAATCATTAGTGGACCGGAGTTCCACTGTGGTGACCCCTAACCAGGAAAAGCTGAAAGACAACAACATTAGCATGACTGTGTTCTGAAGGGTATGACATCTTAAACTCATATGTCTGTCTTTATTTTCTGACATCAGCCATCAATGATTGGCCAACCTTTTGTCAGAAATCCACAATGTTGTGTGAAAATGAGCAACACTATGAGTCAAACATCTTGACATTCTGCAAACATCTGTATAGTTAAGAGGTATGATGCAGACAGGGAACATATACTACAGCAGGTTTGCATTGTTTTCTGCCATTGTGGCACACTGGTGTTGCTGGACTGTCCCTATATAGAGGTTGTGATAGCACACTGCTATTTGTTTGGCTGTAGCTGTATAACATATTAGTGGAGTTTTGCCCATAGGGGACACACCACAGTAGGCTGCAGTGCTGGGTGTAGGTACACACAGCAGAATCTGTCATGGCACACTGGGGCATACCCCAGTATTGCTACTACCTTAGTGGTATCCACACATGTAGTGTCTTGCCCGACTGTGGGGTATAAAGTGTGAGGGAGCAGTGGATAGTGCAGGCCATTATGAGTGTGCTGGATCTGTACATAGTGGACATCCACATATCTGGTCCTGTAATGTCCTCCCCTTTTGTTGCCTTTTAGGAACCATGTACCACAGAAGACATCCTTCCTTCTCAGAAGCAGGGAATGAAATCATAGTGGATAGACTGAGGCAACACCATCAGATCCTATTGTCCAGGGGAAGGAATAATCAGGAACAGTGGGCAACACTGTGGACAGACCTTTTGTGGAATGTCAATCAGACTGACTAACAGTACAGGACCTATGAACAGGTCCAACACCGGGCCACAGACATGCTGAATGCTGCATGACAAAGGGCAGCTGATGTTGCCAGGGATCATGCCACCACTGGTGAGGGCCTGCGATGGATCAACCACTCTCAGCCACAGAAGAATTCCTGGCAAACCTAGTAATACATGACAGCTCCCAGGCACCCATCACACCATACATTGTGGAGGTGGGTGCCACAGTGTCCACGGAAGAGGAGCGTCCAGGTAAGCATACTGTGTTCACCAATGTAATACTGTATCAGTCATTGTGGCAGGCTGTACATACATCTATATGGGTGTCAGGTCTATATACACTGGGGGAGGGAGCTGGGGTATATACTCAGTTGTGCACACATACTCAGAATGTCAGCAATGCAGTCAGTATCACAGTAGCTACTGTACTTGTGGATATATGTACATATTACCTTGTAGGGCTGCAACATTTGGTGGTGCTGAAAATAACTCTTCCTCACCTTTTCATAGGTCCATCAGGTGTGGCCCAAGTCCGTGGTCCTGTACGTCATAAGTGTACTACTGTTTTTTATGGATCATATATACCCTATAAAAGTTAAGGGCTGCCATATTACCCTATGTACAAATGTTGTGTTTAGCCAGAGTAGAACAGTTGTATGCTCCATTCTGGAACAGTTAACTACAGTTCATAGACAAAGTAATCACAGGTGTGTATTTGAATGACATAGACAAGTAGGCAAGTATTAGGCTAGCTGCCCTTGCAGGCCATGTTAAGTCTAACCAACTTCCCTTTTGTGCTCAAAATAACCCACCCAATTTGGTTATAGACTGTGCAATAATACATGGCCTGTGATGAGAATTGTGCTCCTAGCAATAGGACCACTTAGCACACTTCACTGTTTTCCACCAGCCACACTTTCTGAGCAGTCCTGAGCTCTCAGTCTCAGTCCTCTCTATGCTTTTTTTTTAATATCCCCTACAACAGAATACTAAACTTCTCCAATTACACCACAGAGGTATGATTTGACCGTGTATAACTATAAGAGAAGGTGAGTAAAAGTGCATGGACTCATTTTCTCACTGATGCAGCATTTATAATGGTACCACACGACTTATTTTGACTGCTCTGTCTTCAGGACATAACCATCAAAACATTTGCACTGATAGTTATGAGGGGCTACACAGCCTGGTATACATTAGGCAATTACTCCAAGGTTCCTGTTCAAACACAAAAGGGAGATGGTACATACCTGAAGCAGTGACACTAGTACTGGCATATCATTCTCAAGATAGGTTTACTAGATTTTATGTATAGTTCTATCACATATATTGTCATATTGCATACCTTACAGGCAGATAGTACTGGCAACTTTAACTGGATGTGGCTGAAGTGCAGGTTTTAAAGGGCTTGGCTTGTCTGTGTATGTTGGTGTGAGGTTGTCTGTTGTGCATGGGAGCGGAGATGAAAAGATGTGAGATGGGTAATGCAGTTGTGGATCCTCATTTGTATGAGTCTCTGTGGATTACAATACATGAAAGTGCAGGTAGTAATGAACTGCTTTTCTCTTGGTTTTCACAGATGACTAGGGGAGGTTGGTATCTGCCCCCTCACAACCTGATGTCAGTGTCTCATCGGACTCTGACAATGGTGGCCATAGTGAGGCACAGGTGGGGTTGTTGGGGGCTGAATCTGTGCGAGAGGTTGACATCGCTCTTCTGCCCTCATTGTCACTGCACACAGTCAGTATGCCCACACATACCCAGTCACCAGAGGCCACAGATATTGGACAGTCAGAGGGTGGTGACATTGAACAGGCCAGTGTGGCAACTTTGGTGTCAGTGAGTGTAGACACTGGCCATAGCCAGAGAGCTGGTGAGGTCCCACACAGGCTGATTGACAGGGTTGCTCATCAGAGGACTGCTGTCCATCCTCCACCTGTTGCTGGTGTCACATCATGGGTCACTCATCACATGTTTCAGTCAGTCATGGAGGCAAAGGCACATTCTGAATGCAACACCAGATAGATGCTTAGGGCAATGGATGCAGCACAGTCTGACATCCATGACTGCCTCCACTGCATTGGGGACACCCTGGATTGGTTCACTGATGCATTGGACAGATGGTGGGCTGAGACAGTCTTGGACTGCATATTACCTGTGCTGGAACATCTGTTTGGAGTTGGGCATTGGACATGTGGACATAGGTCAGCAACACCATCTACTGAGTGTCAACGTGGCCATGCACAGTCATGCTACCATAGTAGCAGTACCTCCAGCGCTACAGAGGGAAGTGTACTGTCCACACCATGATGTGTCAGGCCATGGGCACATGGTCCTGGGTGGTCCATAGGGGACACATCCCCAAAAGACAGCAGTCACTGACAGGTACTAGCACTGCATCTGCTCTTGGGCATGGTGGTGCCAGTGTTTCTGCTGGCAGAGCCAGTTCTCGTGTTCATGGCTACAGATGGTGAACTGTCCACTCTATCATGTATGGTCCACAGCTGTCCAGCATACACACATGTAGGGATAGCATTGGGCTTGACTGTGTACATGCATGCACTCAAACACCACTGTCACATGCAGGTCACCAACAGACACACACGGCACCTCTCCATGGCCCATCTATCCCGCACCCCTTCCTGACTCACACACATGCTGCCAACTGTTTGGCACAAACTAGCCCTCTGGCACCTCCACACCACACCCTGTGCATATTATGATACCTGTGCCACATCCCTGCCATCAGTGGCATCAATGCAGGGAAATGCTACTCTGAGTCTGATGCAAAGGGTGTCTATATTACTTGACATGTACTTGTGTAGTGCAGTATTGTTTTGCCATGCCACTTGCTATGGGCCACAACAGGTACTGTATGTTGGCATCTGTCATGACTACACATCACACTTTGTATATCTATAGTGCATGATGTTAGACTGGTGGTAGTGTTACAGAATGACAGGTGTGTCACAGACCTGTGTATATTTCTGTTCCAGGAGTTGGAGGGGACAAACTAAGGAAACATGGTGGTGATACAGCAGCACAGGATGGCATGGCAGCACAGCAGAAATATGATGTCAGCAAGGTATGGCAGTATACGTACATGGGTCTCTAGGTGCATATGTGTAGAACAGTCTATCAGGGACAATGGGGGCAGTCAACATAATCATGCATTCCTATTTTGTAATAAGGTCTGATACCCTTGCGACATGTCACCTGGGTTTTCTGCACTTACAAATTTAGAAGGTGTGGTAATGGGGTTGACACATCAGCTAATATCCTGTGTCTGGGTCAGACAGGTGGTGGACATCAGTTATGATTATGTAGAAGATGGCAATTTAGGGCCATCAGTTAGTCACAGCACCATAAAATGCATAACCGTTGCACAGAGATAGCCCATATGGGCATGTTCGTAGTGCTGCAAAGGGATATACTTATACACATGCGCACGCACACACACACACACACACACACACACACACACACACACACACACACACACACACACACACACAGTAGGCAGATGTGAGATTAGAACCCCTTCTTTTCTACTATTACATACTATAGCTTACAGTACTTATTGCATGCATCACAGATTACCTCTGTTGTACATGTGATTGCAGGCACGCTACTTGTGGAGTATGCAAAGTAAACTTGTATTAGACAGCATATGTTGTCTGCAGAGTGATATTGCTTGGTACTGTTATTGTATCTAATGTCCTGGGAGTAAGATATCCCTGCTATGTGTGTACAATTACCAGTATAGCCATATGTGGCTGGTTGCAATTAGATAGGCAAACTTGTGACCAGGGACAATATGGCCTGTCCAAGGCATGCATTGCAACCATTGTACATTACAACACCTGCTCACCTGTGTCTGTCTACAAGGTGACATTCTGCAGGCACAGGGGTCTGTTGGTGAGTGGATTATGTACTGTTGCAGCCTTGGTCTGGTTCCTTCAGACAACTGTTGTGATGTGTAACTGCAGATAACCTCAGCATTCCGAGGGTTTGTGGGGACATTCTTATACCCCCCCCACACACACACACACACTCACACACACATAGGATCATAGGAAGTTACTAGGCTATTGGCCATGAGGCCCTTACAAGTCTAGAGAAGAATTTAGCCCATTTTCCAACAAGTCCGTTCCCTATGCCACACTCCAGCAGGGACATATGTGGAATACCAGCGGTGTATTTTCTGTTCGCCATCCAAAAAAGGTTTAAAGAGGTACTCTGCTTTAAGTGAAGAGGGAGTCTATTCCACAAAATGGGGAGTCTCTGGGACACAAATCCATCCTGACAACAAGTTCTATTGATGTCATAGACCAAGTTGAGGTCTTGCATGTGGGTTACTCGAGTGGAGCTTGACTTGCGGATATGCAGCAGTCCCATCATGGTGGGGTCTGAGATTGTTTTGTATACCAGACAGAGGTCACCACTGAGGAGTCTGTAGGAGTGGGGAATAGTATTGAAGGCCTTGGCCAGGTCAAGGTAGGCGATGTGCACTGTCTTCCCCTCGTCTATGGCCTTGGTGACTGTCTCAAAGAATTCGACCAAATTTTACAAGCATGACCTTCCCTTGACAAAACTAAACTGTGTGGGATCAAGTGTCTGGAATTTGCCAATGTCCTTGTTAATGAGGTCCATGATAATCTGCTCCATGACCTTGCAGATCAGGCTAGTTAGGCTGATGGGTCTATAATTTCCTGGATCAGTGGATGCTCTACCTTTGTGCAAAGGGATGACAGTAGCTGTCCTCCACTCAAATGTGATGAAGCCAGTACTCAGGCTTTGGTTGAATAGGGTGCCTAATGGTGCTGCAAGTTCCTGCTTGAGTTCATGTAGGATGCAGCCTGGGATATTTTCGGGACCCATGGAGGCTGTATTTTTTGCCTTTGAGAGGGCAGTGATGACTTGCTCCCTAGAGATAAGGGGAAGGGGGCAGGTACTGGAGATGTCCTATTTTACTGATGGGGGCAGAGTAGTGAAGTTTTCACTGAACCTGTCTGCCAGCATGTTGGGCATATCTGCAGGGTTTGTATATGTGGTGTCCTTGATCACCAGTTTTGAGCAGATCTGGGTGCTTCTCTTGAAATTGTGGACATATGTGAAGAAAGCCTTATGACTGTCTTTAGTAGATGTGGCCAGTTTGGACATGAAGTTTGCCTTGGAGGATTTCACTAGTGCTCTTATTTGCTTGTTCAGGCTAAGGAGAGAGTGCTTCCAATTAGACACCTGCTCCTTTTCAGCCCTAGATAGAAATTTTTTCCATTTATTTTAGAGTTTATTTATTGTAGATGTCCACCAGACAGGTTTACTTTTACTTGAGGAGGATGACTTCATCTTGGTATTCCTGATTCCATGCAGCTACATAAAAGCTCACAAAGTACTTTGGTGTAGGTTTGGACATTTGTGCAAGGTTCTGAGGAGGGGGATGGGGCTGTGAAGCTGTTTATACCTTCCCTCAGGAGGTTATAATCAGCTTTGAAGAAAATTTTTGTTTGACCCTAGCTAGTGGGAGGTCAAAGGAGATGGTGACTTCGAAAGTGACTGCTTTGTGGTCAGATCTTACCAGGGATGATGACACTGTAGGGATGATGCAGTGGTTACTCCTGTTGGTTAATACCTAGTCCAAGATATTTTCACCTCTTGAGGGGGTGTCAACCAATTTGTCCAAGGCATTTGCACTGATGAAATCAAGGAATCTCTGGGCATTTGCGTTTTGGCATGAGTATTTCTCCAATCTGTGGTTGGATAGTTATAGTCACCCAGGATCAGGGTAAAGGATTGAATTATATATATATATATATATATATATATATATATATATATATATATATATATATATCTATGTATATATATATATATATATATATATATATATAAATGTGTAAAACAGGGACGTCTCTGTAAATGTTGCTGTGCGTCTATCTTATGCAAATGTGTTAGGTGGATATATGTGGAGACTCTATGTATCACTGTAATGTATATAGCTCTCTCTCTCTCTCTCTATATATATATATATATATATATATATATATATATATATATATATATATATATATATATATATAAATATATATCAGTATCTTATGTATATGAGATAAATACTGGTAGATACACTAATCATTTGTGAGGGCAATAGGGACAGACAGATATGTATACGTAGCTGTCTGTATGTACAGATGTATTACCACATAGCAGGTCTTGCAAAAAAGGGGCAACAGACTTGCTCTCAAGTTAGCTAAGTGTAGAAACATACCCAGTGGGACTGCCAGTACTTACAAGGTGACTCCAGGCCAGAGCTACCTATACTTTGGTCCAGGATTTTGTGTTCTGTGGACATTGGCTGCTGCACCTGTTTCCAAAGTAGAGCACTTCCCTGACATTGTCCAAGGCATTCCCCGGCTGTGTGCTGTACTTAATATGTGACTGGGGTACATAATGTAACATAAGGCACATGGTAACAGTCTGCATACCTCTCACTGTACATGTTTATGCAGAATGTCCAGCATTTGGCCCCATATGTCTGGTCTGTTCCTCATACATGTGTGGTGTTCTGGTAGAATATTGTATAAAGCAGTCACAGAATTGTCCTAACTACTGACACATTTAATTGACGGACTTTACATCCTGCAGCTAGTCTGTTCTGTTGTCACTTTCTAGGTTCATCAGAGCATGTGTAATGTCTGTCTGTAGTTTTGGCCCTTTGTCCCACCATTCCCTCTGACTTTGTCCAGCTTTCTCTGAATACTACCATATGAGTACCTGACATGCAAAAAATGTGGATGTCAGATTCAAATCATCAGCACCATCACCCATGCTAATGTCCCTAGCCCAGTGAGCCATACCAGCTGCCAGACAGAGAGGTGTCATTCTTTACACAATCAACAGCATACAGACATACATTGTCATCCCTGCATTATGTGAGACACACAATTTGTGGCCAGGTTCTATGTCACAGCCCTGGAATTGGCTGGTCTGTTGATATATCATTGCAGACTTACTGTCACAGCAGTTCTATGGGAACACTGATGTGTTGGGAGTGGGAGATGACCAGCCATGCTCTGCTGGCATAGACAGTTGTGCGACTATCCTGTGACCCCACTGTTGACATCTCCCTTGAATAATGTAGTAGATTTTCCAGCCATGTGGCCTAGTGCATATTATAGAGCATATACTAGTGGATAGAGTACCTGTTGTCCCAAGTGGCTGTTAGAGCTCTCTGAGTAGCCCATTAACCCACTATATTCCCTTGAATACATGCGGCAGGTCCATACATATGCTACCATATTCTAGTACCCCTTACAAGTGGTGTATAGGTGAGTGACTTACCTTGTGAAGGAAGCAGTTGATAGACCTGTAGTTTGGGGATGACTCTGTCGGATGCATGCAGTACACAGCCAATTCATAGTTAGGTACAGGTTATGTGGGCTGGCTGGCATCATTTTTACTATAAAAGTCAAAATAGTCAGTAAACCGGGGGATAAAAGCTCCGTAGTCACAAAAATAAACAGATAAATATATATAACACAAACCAACTACGGAGCTACCATGTAGCAGGTAAAGCAGCCAAACGAAGGATACTTCCAAATAACAATCAGGCAGAATGGTGCTCAGCTTCAATCCAACTTAGACAGATTTTAAAGATCCACACAGGAGCACAAAGACCAGAATAAAACTCAGGTTTATTAAAACAAGAGGTGAGCGCTTTTGCTATGAGCTTCTTCAGACCTAAGGCTCCTGTGTGGATCTTTAAAATCTTTAAAATCTACATGGTAGCTCCGTTGTTGGTTTGTGTTATATCATTTTTACTATATGTATGTAAGTTGGAGTAAGGTGTCAGTCTCTAGAGCCCTAGGTAGTCAGAGCATGTGCTATTAGCTGTCTCTTGGCCAAGGCCAGGCCATACTGGGCATGCCTATGTCTGCTTACAGGGACTACCTCAGGGGGTTCCTACTCTTGAGTCCCCCTGTGGGTATGACTGTGGGGACCTAGACACTAGTGGAGAGCTGTGTATCCCTTCCCATTTGCTGATCCTGCTGCAGCTGTTTCCATCATATTGTGTAGCATTACACATACTGTGCACATCTGTGCAGATGCAGCTGGAGAGTGCTGAGGGCTCCAACAGGTATATCAGAGCACTGGAACTGTGACTTCAGCAGCCCAAATACACACTCTATGATGTTCCTAGTTTGTGCATGTGTCTCATTCAATAAAATATATTGCAATTGTGGGTATTGCTGGGTAGTTTAAATGTGTTGCATAGTACAGTGTTTAGGATAAGTGGTGGTTATTATTATAGCTTTATTTTTGCCACCCATATTTTCATTTTAGCATTAAAGCATGATTTGTATATGTATATTTATATTATCAGTTACACAAGTAATTAACTCACAAATGTATTTGTTGAACACTTTTTATATGCACTGCAATATAAATTACTTATATATATATTTTTTAAATAGGTATACCTTTTAGAAGGTTTTTACTTGTTTACTTATGAATTTTAACTAGTGCATTTATTAATTAATTTAATAAGTATGTGTTACATTTGACTGGCCAAGCCTCTATAAGGAGGGAAATGTTTGTGTATTTAATAATAGGGTTTGCTACTTGAATTTGTCTGAAGAAGTCCGGCCACTTTAACGGACGAAATGCACTTCACATTACTGTTTTTTTTTGTTTTATTAAAACTTTTTCATGGTTTGGAGCTTCCTTTCGCCTTATTTCTGTTTTATTCATTTGGTTTCTCTGTTCTTGGTTCAGAGTTGTGTGACAAATGGTAGCTGGAGAACTACTAAACTCATTTACTGAACTGTTATCTCAACACTCAGAGACACTTCAATCTCCTTTGGGTGAAATAGGGAATTTAGCAGCCCTAATCAGTGTGATTAATCTATGGCTTGTAGACCTTGCAGACAGAGTGGATGGTTTTAGCTAGGAGAGTCAATCAAGTAACCAAGTACTCTGCAATTCTGTAACTGCTGTTACAGAAGTAAATGCATCAAATCGAACACGCCTAACGGACGTTGCCAATAAAGGTTTAGGTAACACTAATCACTCACAGTCAGTTACCTTAAATGCAAGTAGCACATGGAAAGTCAATACAGTGCCTATAACAACTTCCACTGGGCTTATTGGAGTCCCTGATGTCACTGGCTGGATAAAAGAACCACCCAGCCTTAAAAGATCTTCCAAACAGTTATCCCAGGGACAACTGGCTGGAGAAAGTACTTCAGTAGCATCAAAATGATCTATATTAGATGCTAAACTCATGAAAATTAGAAAACTTCAACTTGAGATGAGCTACTTTTCAGAATGTAGCAAAGATGGCATCATACCAAAAGGCCTTCATTCGTGGCAATACCCTAATGGGCTGGAATCAGGGTCCGAGTTTCACAGTGAGCTCATTCAAATGTTTAATAAGCATGGATTAGAGTTTATTACACTGATGTCTAAACACTGTCAACTAGCTATTGACAATTTAGCAGTAGAGATCACTGACTTGGATAATGAAGTACAGAGACATAGTGATTTTATAAGATATCATTATGATTATAAAAGGATATTTGGCTCTATTAATCAACAAATGGATAAGAATGTAGAAGTTAAAATAAAAAAAATTGAACAGGGACCTGGATGATTACAAGAATGGAGTAGCATTTCCTAAACCTCCCACATCTCAACATAGGAACTCTATTGGCCATCATTCTACACCTTTAACCAATTAGAACGCTAACTCTCGTTCAAACGATGACAACGTGACATCACTGGCCCAGAACTCACCTAACCACAATGCGGATGTATTGTATGAACAAACAACAGAACAACTCCATTTAATGGGAACAGCAGGTGCAATAATAGAGGGAATTATTCACAAAGGAATGAACAGCAGGATTTTTCGTATGACCAAGGCGAGAACCTCCAGAGGACCTACAATACCAGGGGGTCCCACAAGAACTTCACAAAAACAACACCAAGAAGACAAGGTAACTGACATTTCTATAATGGAGCACAATGAAAAACCCCATGAATGTAAAATTTTGACTAATGTTGATGGTGACTTTAAGATATAGAATTTTTCAAAATATGAAGTTAATCCTCTACTGGTTGATCTTTATTCTAAGGGCCTAACATCTGTCCCCACTTGTTTTGATTTACCTAGGACTCTAATGGATTTGAAAATGTTTATACAGAAATTGATTTTAACTGTTATGTTTGATAACAATTCTGTAGAACAAAATAGCCTAAGAATTATGAGTACTTTTAACCCTCCTATACACCCTTTGTTATTAATATACGAACACTTGTGTGAATTAGACCTTAGGAGCTTAACTAAACAAAATGTAAACAATGAGAATGTGAGCATAACTAATGATGAGATGGTAGATCTTAGTGACTTAAGAACACTTCCAATATGAGTATTAAAGCCTGACAAAGAGGAGGATTAGTGATTATGGATGTTATAGATTATAAAAGTAGAATGAGAAAAGAGTTAGAAACTGACACATACACTAAAGTGAGTATTAACGAAATGAATACAGCACATAGGAATATTAAGTCCTTTTTGAATGATTTGTTCATAGAAGGTCGAGTAGAAGTACACACTCTAAATTATTTGACCAATTTATCCTCTAGGGTCCCTTCACTATTTGGTGTTCCCAAAATATGTAAGAGCATTTGTCACCCACCCATGAGGATGTTAGTAGATGCAAGGTTTTCCATTATTTTTGACAGTGCAAAATTTGTTGACAGCATTTTAAAAAAAGTATGTAGAAAAAGAAAAACAAATCTGCAAGGACTCATGGGCTTTTTGGCAGCTATTAATTCTGTACGTTTTAATAAGGATGTTAACTTTTTAACTATAGATGTTACAGATTTGTATTTTTCGATACCACGTCACAGGTATTGAATGGGTTTGTGATAGAATGAGACATCATGGAGCATTAGACACTGAAATTAGATTAATTGAAGAATTATCGGACATCATTTTGTCCAACAACTTTGTGATGTTTGATAGTGAAATTTTCCTGCAGCAAGTAGGTGTAGCAATGGGCTCACCTTGTGGAGCAAGTTTTGTTAACTTGGTGATGGCCCATTGGGAATACCACTATGTTTTTGAGGACCCTAATATGTTTTCAATTTGTTACTGCACAAGATTTTTGGATGACATTTTTATTCTTTTTAAAGGGGATGGAGCAGCAGCTAATGATGTGTTAAAACATCTGAATAACACTACTGACTTTTTAAAATGTACAAGCTCCTTTAAAGAAGACTGCATTCCTTATTTAGATGTCTTACTAGTAAAGGACATTGTTAAAGAATCTTATTCAGCAAGAATTTTCCGTAAGAAAACTTATTCAAACTCAATGGTGCACTTTTCTAGCTCACATCCCCTTCACCAAAAAAGATCAGTGGTGAAGGGTCAGCTAGTACGTGCAGCAAGAATGGTTACAGAGGAAGAATTATTCCTCGAGGAATGTGTGACTCTAAAACAGATGTTCTTAATGAGAGGTTATCCTGAATACTTAATTATGAAACTGATTTTAGAAGTGCAACAAAAAAGACAGGGGGGAGTTTGCAAACCAATTTTAGGACCACTTAATACTGTCAGTTCATTAGATGAAACTATTGGAGATTATTTTTGTCCCTGTAGTTCTGTGGATGTTGGACACAACCACAATGTAGCTTTTTCAGCTAGTTTTACAACACCATTTAGTCATGATGCCTATAGTATAACGAGCATTTTGAATAGGAAATGGAAACTACTTTCAATTGACAATGAAGTAGTCAATAAGACAGGTGAACAACCTACTGTAATTTTCAAGCAAGGCAGAAATATGAAATCTTTGTTGGAAGCACTGAAGCAGGTAAATGTAAGAACACCAGGCATGTTTAAATGTGAAGCTTGCAGTCTTTGTAGACATATGGCATCAAGGTGTACTTTTACAATTCATGATAAAACATAGAGTCAATGGGAGGTATAAATGCAACTCTAAATCTATTTACCTCGCACAGTGCCAGGCATGCCCAGCATACTATATTGGTAAGACCGATAGAAAATTGAAGGAAAGGGTATACGAACATACCTATATTATTAGCAGGGGTAAAAATGAGAATGCCTTGGCAAGACACTGTTCTAGTCACCCTGGCCACTTATTTCTCTTTAGGGTTATTGACCAGATTATCCCTAACATTGAAGGGGGGGGTCCCTTCCCCTTGATGATAGAAAGACAAGAGGTGCTATGGCAGTTACGTCTTGATTCGAGTAGAAAATCAGGCTTGAAAAAGTGATTTCAATAGCTTGTATATTGAAATTGAGAAGCCTCACTAGATGAATTATTGAGAGGTTCTTAATTTTAACTTATGTTAAAGTAATGAATTTTCAGTGTAAACACTAGTATAGATTTTGACTATTCGATAAAATATATTGCCCTTGTGGGTATTGCTGGGTTGTTTAAATGTGTTGCATAGTACAATATTTAGGATAAATGGTTATTATTATTGTTTTATTATTGCCTCCCATATTTTCATTTTAGCATTAAAGAGTGATTTGTATATGTATATTTATATTAACAGTTACACAAGTAACTAACTCACAAATGTATTTGTTGAACACATTTTATATGCACTGCGGTATAAATTACTTACATATATATATTTTTTTAAATGGGTATACCTTTTAGAAGGTTTTTACTTGTTTACTTATGAATTTTAACTAGTGCATTTATTAATTAATTTAATAAGTATGTTTTACTTTTGATTGGCCAAGCCTCTGTAAGGAGGGGAATGTTTGTGTATTTAACAATAGGGTTTCTTACTTGAATTTGCCTGAGGAAGTCCAGCCACTTGACCGGATGAAAAGCGCTTCACATTACTGTTTTTTTTTTTTTTGGTTTTATTAAAACTTTTTCGTGGTTTGGAGTTTCCTTTCACCTTATTTCTATTTTATTCATTTGGCTTCCCTGTTCTTGGTTTATTTTAAACTTGTTTGCCACGGTAGAATATTAATCAAAGTGGATCTATTTCAGGATTGGCTAAGGAGCAAATACTTAAACAAGGTTGCAACTTTTTTATTTGAACTGTTTAACAAGCATAAATGCAATTGCACATTGAATTGCAAAATGTGCCATAGAAATTTATGTACATATCCTGATATTTTTACATCTCTTAACAATTCTATACAAAAATAGTAATTTAAAATAGAATAACTTCAGTAGTGAAAGGTATTTTAAAAAAGGTAAATTATTTGCATTTAAAATATTACAATAGTTATCAAACAGGGAAATGAGGTTATTCGGTTCTGTTCTTGGTGTAGCTCTATACAATGGGGAGGGGATAGTGTGATTGGAGTAGCTATATGCAGTATATATATATATATATATATATATATATATATATATATATATATATATATATATATACACACACACACACACACACACACACACACACACACACACACACACACACACACACACACACACACACACACGTTGTTAAATTTAGAGAGAAGACAAACCATAAAGTTTTTTATGTGATATTGCAGAGTGAGTGAAATTTAGCAGGGTGCTGTACTAGTGAAATATTTGCCTTGTGCTTCTTCAGGTAGGCTTTAAAAGCTTTGCAAAAATCATGATAGGTTCGTAGGTGTATACTAGCCCCCAGATTCTGCAAGCCCTGCACGGAATGCAGGACTAGTGCAGGAGCTCCAGATGGCAATATGTCTGCCGTACGATCCAGGAATAACCTGTAGGGATGTGCATGAGCGCTCCTGCACTAGTCCTGCACAGACTCAGCCCCTGTATGCAAATGACCTAATTTGCAGGAGAAATCCATGCAAATGAGGTGAATTTGCTATCCAGGAAGCTGGAAACTGGCTGTGCAGGACTAGTGTAATCTGTAGAAATGTACTCCACCAGGAACGGAGTACATTTCTGCAAAATACAAAACGGACCCATGACAGCTCCAAATAAAGGGTGGATATCATGTAGAAAGCATGCCAATGGCCAACTATAAGGCCATTAACATGGAAAACACTTGTAAAATTACAAAAATCAACTTTTTTTTTTAGCCAATTTTGGCTGTTTAAGCATAGGGCAGCGGCGCACAAATGGGATCATGCAGAAAATAAGAAAAAAAAAAACATACAATAAGCATTCTAATAAAAATCACTATCTTGCCATTATACTGAATGGTAGGCAGAAGACAACATGGCCAGTGAATAGCGGTTACTAAGGGGGGAGGCTCAGTGTGGTACATGTAACTATGCATTAGCAAGCAATCCTATGCAAATGAGGGGAATGATACTGAATCCCAGATTTCCCCCGCATGCTAGTCAGCACCCAACAGTGTAAGAGCAGGAATAGCTTGGTGCAAGCCTAGGAGTTAGCTGACATCATGGGTGGGGTGTGTCATGCATACTGTAAGCAGATTGGAGCCCTGTGGCTCGGGTTTTCTCCTAGCTTAGTAGAGCTAAGCAAGGGTGTGTGTCTGAGGCTGCCTAGCACTCTTTACATTGCCTAAGCGGGTGTGCGCACCACACACTGGGTTTTAAAGGGAAAAAAAAGTAAACCAAGAAATAGCAGCTCTGTGCACATTTGAAAACTGTGTTTGCATGGCACACCCACGGGCTTAAACAGGAAGGCAGTGGGAAGGCAAAACAGCAGTAGGGAGGTAATCTAGGAGAACTAGCATAGTTGGCAGATGAAATGCATCAGAATCAGCCAATTACACAGGCAGCAGACCAGCCCAGCCCAGAACACTACTATAAACTATGCAAACACCTTTCCCACTGTTTTTTCCCATACTCTACATCACCGGTATATACAAGCGGGGAAATTTTAACAAAGCAAAACAACAAAATGATAGAGGCTGCAATAGCTATCATACAACAACATGTGGAAGAAGCTGAGGGTGGTGAGGATGTGAATGCTGTTGACCAACCCACAGTGAGGAGATGGAGAAGAGTGTACAGACCCAGAGTAACCTACCAGGGGCTACATGAGCTGGAGATAGTAGGGTGCTATAGTGTCGACAAGGACCTCTTACAGCAAATTGTTGAGTTGTGCCAGCCATGCCTGACACACAAAACTAACGAAGGGGAACCCATCCCAGTGGATACCGAGGTATGTGTAGGCCTAAGAATACCAGCTACAGGTACCTTATAAAGGCCAACTGGGGATATGATAGGCATCTCACAGGCATCAGCATCCAGGGTACTCCACCAGTTCCTGGTTGCCATGTCAGCACATGCCGGTGAGCACATATATTTCCCCAACACCCTTGAGGCTTTGGCCAGCAATATGCAACTATTCCACCAAATAGCAGAATACCCTGAGGTAGTGGATGCTATAGACTGCACACACATACACATCAAAGCACCACTCAATGAGCAGGGTAGGGTATACATCAACTGCAAGGGCTTTCCCTCCATCAACTGCCAGGTCATGTGCAATAATAAATGCGTGTGTTGGCTGCCATGGAAGCTATCATGATTCCCACATCTGGCATCTGACGCAGTTGTACAAGAGATTTGCCAATGGAGACATCCCTTACGGTCACCTAGTGGGGGAGGCTGGTTACACACTGGAGCCACGGCTGATGACACCCATTAGAAATGCAAACACACCCGAACAAGAACTCCATAAAGAGGCACACACACAGACCAGAATCATAATAGCGCATGTGTTTGGGATGCTCTAATCATGGTTCCGATGCCTGGACACATCCGGTAGAGCATTGCAGTACTTACCAGTTACATGTACCCAAATTGTCATTGTATGTGCCATGCTACACAATATGATCCTGCTGAAACAGCTGCAGCAGGAACAGCATGGGGCAGGGCCACACAGCTCCCCACCATTGCCAAGGCCTGTACAGGCACAAAGTGACTCAGAGGAGGAACAACCTGAGCCTGCCCCAGTAGGCAGAAGGAGGAGTGCCCAGTATGTCCTGGCCTTGGCAAAGAGACAATGCATAGCACATACACTGACACAGGAGGGACCCAGGGAATGATACCTCTCTTTGACTTGCACATACGGTAAAAGGGATGTCCAACATGACACTACCTGTGCTCAACCATGTGTAGGAAGTGTACTATGTGCGTCTGACATAGACAGCCCTGCAGCACCACCCTCAATACTGGCACACCCACAAGGTAAGTCACTCAACCTACCAATTGCCGAATGGAGTAGTATGTGTTGTCACCTGTATCTACGGTATGGATGTGAGCATGCAAGGGAATCAGGTGGCTGAATGGTATGCCAGAAGATAGTATACACCTATAGTGGCACCATGAGATCTGTAACAAATACTGGTGTCACCATAGTAGCCAGTACTACACAGGGTGACAAAACCCACTGCAGGAAATGTGCTGGGCCACATGTGTGTCCAAATATCTCACACATGCCAGTCAGGGAGGTTCACGTACCCAACAATAGTCTCAGCCAGCAGAACAGGTGTAGACAAACACAAAGGCTGTGCTATGGCCTCTGAATGATGCTTATGGGTAACCCCCCCATGCCTACACAGACAGAATACAGCAGGTCAGACAGTGGGATGTTAGTTCTGAAGGGTAAAAAGTCAGAAACTAATATGTAGGTGAATCAAACCTAAGACCTGTAGTACAATGATATGCCTCTAGTCAGCATGATAGATTAGAAAACAGAATGAAATGGAGTACCTGACATACCAGTACAGTCATAGCAAATGTGTACAAGTGTCATGTGTACCTCCCATCCTATAGAAATGTAGAAACAGTCAGCTGTGCCCCCATCCTATGTACAAATGTAGTAACAGTCAGGTATG
Source organism: Protopterus annectens (assembly GCF_019279795.1). Taxonomy (NCBI): domain Eukaryota; kingdom Metazoa; phylum Chordata; order Ceratodontiformes; family Protopteridae; genus Protopterus; species Protopterus annectens. The sequence continues at coordinate 353,058,958 of NC_056737.1, read as the reverse complement.
CCCCCCAGTCCTGTGCAGAAATGTAGAAACAGTCAGGTGTGCCCCCCAATCCTGTGTAGAAATGTAGAAATAGTCAGGTGTGCCCCCCAAATTCTGTGTAGAAATGTAGAAACAGTCAGGTGTGCCCCCTCAATCCTATGTAGAAATGTAACATTCAGGTGTGCCCCCCACACTCCTATGTAGACATGTAGAAACAGTCAAGTGTGCCCCTTCCCCCAATCCAGCGTAGAAATGTAGTAACAGTCAGGTGTGCCTCCTCCCAACCTCTGTGTAGAAATGTAGAAACAGACAGGTGTGCCACCTCCCCCAATCCTGCGTAGAAATGCAGTAACAGTCAGGTGTGCCCCCTCCCAACCTCTGTGTAGAAATGTAGAAACAGTCAGGTGTGCCCCTTCCCCCAATCCAGCGTAGAACTGTAGAAATAGCCAGGTGTGTTCCCCCAACCTATTTTGAAATGTAGTACTGGTCTGGTGTGCCCCCCCAGTCAGATGTACACACATCGTAACAGTCAGGTGTGCCCCCACAACCCTATGTAGAAATCTAGTAACATGTATGTGTAGGTATAATACCAGTGGAGCAGTGAAGCACAGAGGTGGCCAAAGTAGCAGGATAGACTGTAGCATTTGCACAATATGCAGCTATGTGTGTGTTAGGTTGGTGTGTGTCTCATATCATATGAGAGTGGTCAGTATGTATGCATGTTGAGGTAAGACTGGTGGCCATTGACCACTACTGCTGATGACAGGGCCAAATCCTCACAACTGTAGTGCCAAAGACAATTCCCACCAGTATAACACATGCTAGCAGTAAGCCATTGTAAATATATGGTGATAATATGTGTTACCATCTGAAAGATTGACATGGCATGGCTGTTGGGCTAGCTATGTAAGCAGTACACATGGGAAAGTACCCCAGACATACAGTATATATTGTGTAACTGTGAAATGGACACACCCTTGGAATTATACATACAGGTATGCATCACATTATCTGGTGCTGTATTAGGGGATACAGGTGTTGTCTGCCTGAGCACTTTGAGATCACAAAGGAGGTAGGACTGATGTATTGGGAAACAGCTGATGTACCTGCACATGCCAGCATAACTGGAATGCCCCATGGATATCTGTGTGTCAGATGCAAGTAGTGCCCATAGCACACATGCACCCAGCTCACGCAAACACCACCCACAGGTACCTCTCTGGTCATATCCCTGCTGTGGGTAATGGGTACAATATGACCACACCTGTATATGGCAATAGTGAAAGAATGCAGGATGCAGTGCAGGTGTCCCATGCAGGTGTGTCCCTAGCCATAGGTAGCAGCCTTCCAGCATCCACACCACCTGATCAAGACTGATATATGGTATTGGCATGAACACCTAACACACCTACCCTGTCACCCCAGGGGAATATACTATATGGTGGTCTGAGACTGTAAGACTGACAGAATTCAATGACCTGTCACATCTGGCTCGCATCAACACCAAATGGCCCACAGGCCTCTGCCAAAGGCCTGTGTCTCACATGTCCTGCCAGTGCATGTTATGTCATGGACACCCAAATAACAACATAACACACTCCACATAAGCCATATGCAAGGCCATGTGGACAAACCACAGTAACATGTCCACCATGTCCCACTGCATGAACTGTGGACCAACACCAAAACACAGCTGTGATGTGGTGATAACCTTAGGGAAAATATCAGAGAATGTATGCATAAGGTATGGAAGAGGATAGAATAACAGAGGGGGAGTGGGAGCATAGGCAGCATGGAATGTGCAAGGTCCGACACAAAGCTGTGTGCACACACTATCCCTGGCTGCAAACACATAAATGGATGACTACATACCTTCCCGTATACCACAATAGGGGTAATGTCCTGACTCATGGGCCCTGCCTGTGGGTAACCTGTGTGAATCTGTACAGCTGTGAGGTATTGCCACAGCAAGATAAGGCCATACTGTCATGTCGATAGAGGTACATGTATGGGATCCTCTGCCAGCACTGTACCAAGATGCTGAACCGGATACACAGACCCAGCAGCAAGTGTCTGCAGCTCCCCCTCCAGAATGGCATAACTCACCATGAATATGTAGGCATCTGCCCATAATACCAGACACAGCTGCAGTCACCTTTGTCCCCCAAGGCATCAATGTGAGCAAGAATGTCCACCTGACAGTACATGAGGACAGAGAACATTACAGTGTATAACAGTACACATGCTGAATATCTCTGCTAACAGCAGTACCATGTAATTCAAGCACACACTATCCCCTGCACAGTTTGTCCCCATATTGCCAAATGATCGAAGGATACCCTGCAGAAACAGTTTGTTACCTGTAGGTGTACAACACAAATGTCTTCACTGGAGTACAAACTACCTGGAATCGATCCACACATTCAATACAGAAGGGCATACTGGGCATGCTCACACACAGAGAAATGAAGGCAATGTCAGACAACAACATATTGAAAGGCCATAATGGGCATGCTCACACACTTGAACAAATGAAGTCCATGTCTGCAAACCACAGTGGACCATACATATCTGGCAGTTGCAGAGGTTAGTGCATACACTCCTCAGTAAGCACCAGTCATGCTTTGCACACACAGTGGATAGGAATACACGCATATATCCAAGGACAACACAGTATAATAAGCCAAAAGTAGATGTAGGTAGATGTGTGGAAGTGACTGACTGTGACAAGGAGCCATCCATTATGAGGCCTGTCCCACCCAGCACAGAGCCAAATGGTTACAACCACATGAGGTGTAAATGTCACTCACTGTAGACATTAGCCACCAGTATTGTTCAGCATTACAGACTATGTGGTGCAAATGCTAGCTGTGCAACATGACTGTACAAGGAAGTAGTCATCTAGCAGCTGTATACATGCACCTACAGAATATAACCGTGTGTGTGCCCGCATGTGGTGTGTCAACCACTAGATGAATGGGTTATGGCCCATGCACACATACACTGCCCTCCCCATAGTCCTACTATGATAAGCCTGCTGAGGTCATCCACTTTGAAATACATCTTTGGGAAAGGTGCATCCCTGTAATCTCTGTGGCACATCCTATAACTGAGTACTGCTGTAGTGTGATAAACTAGTTAGGTAGGAGTTCTAATCCCAGATATGACAACTGTGTGTGTGTGTCTCTCTGTCTGTGTAAAGAGCAATGATTTTTAGGCTAGTCACACTCATTACAATTCAAATACCCTACTTTGGCAAGGCTGCTGATGTCATTCACTGTGAAATACACCTTTGGATAAGGAGCTTTCCAGTAATTTCCATGGCCTGAGCTATAAAAGTGTAATGCTGTAGTGTGATATAGAACTCTGGTAGGGGTTTTGTTTCCACACATTGCAGGTGTGGGATGTTTGTGCATGTGTTTCTATATTTGTGTAGGGAGCAATTCTTTTTAGGCTAGTCACCCTCACTATAATTCGAATGCCCTATTTGGCAAGCCTGCTGATGTCATTCACTGTGAAATGCACCTTTGGGGAAAAAGTACTGTATTAATCTCTGTGGTGCATCCTACAACAGTATAATGCTGTAGTGTAATATAGAACTCTGGTAGGGGTTCTGTTCCCACATATGGCAGGTGTGGATGTTTGTGTGTGTGTTTCAATGCCTGTATAGGGAGCAATGCTTTTTAGGCTAGTCACACTCACTACAATTCAAATGCCCTTCTTTGGCAAGCCTGCTGATGTCATTCACTGTGAAATACACCTTTGGCAAAAAGTGCTCCAGTAATGTCCGTGGCATGTCCTATAACAGTGTAATGTTGTAGTGTGATATAGAGCTCTAGTAGGGGTTATATTCCCACACATGGCAGGTGTGGATGCTTGTGAGTGTGTTTCTATGTCTGTGTAGGGAGCAATGCTTTTTAGTCCAGTCACACTCACTACAATTCAAATGCCATTCTTTGGCAAGCCTGCTGATGTCATTCACTGTGAAATACACCTTTGGGGAAAGAGCACTCCCATAGTCTCAGTGGTGTGTCCTATAACAGTGTAATGGTATAGTGTGATATATAATTCAGATAGGGGTTCTATTCCCACACATGGCAGGTGTCAATGTCTGTGTGTGTGTTTCTGTATTTGTGTGGGGAGCAGTTCTTTTTAGGCTAGTCACACTCACTACAATTCAAATGCCCTACTTTGGCAAACTTGCTGATGTCATTCACTGTGAAATACACCTTTAGGGATGGAGTACTCCAGTAATCTCTGCAGCACATCCTATAACTGTGTATTCCTGTAGTGTAACAAACTAGTTAGGTAGGAGCTCCAATCACAGACATGGTGTGTGTGTGTGTGTGTGTGTGTGTGTGTGTGTGTGTGTGTGTGCGCGTGTGTGTGTGTGTCTATGTGTAAGTGTGTAATTCTGTGTTTGTCATTCATATCCTGCGTGGAGGTGGCACAGCAATGGCCACACAATTAGTTACCCAAGTGACTGGATGGTGAATACAATACCCACCTGTGTGGGCCAATCCAGACACTACACCCCTGAGCCACACTGCAGACCATTGCCATGTAGCCTGATGCCAAGGTATACCCATCACCTAGCCTTCTATAGCCATCTGGCACAGTCAAACACTACACATCTGTGAAGCAATGCACCCATGCATGTCAGTACTGGCACCCTGTGTGTGTGGTGTATGATGCCTATGACCACATTCACACTCACTACAACCCCCATTGGCATACTGAAGCATGCTGTCTGATGTCAGAATCCTCCACATATCCTTTGCCCATATAACCTCCAGATAACCCATGTGGTGCATGTGATACCTGCACAGTACTGTATTGTGGCAATCAAACTAGTGAGTTGTATTTCTGACCCTGCCAATTGTGTCAATGTGTGTGGGTCCCTGAGAGAGTGTGGCTGTGTTGACGTTGACATCTGTTCATGTGGACAATACTAAACCTACCGTATAGCTACCATATCGCTGTTGCAGATGTCACTCACCATCACATATATGTTTGGAGGGTTCCTCAACATGTAACCTATATGGCGCATCCAATGACTGCATAGACATGTGATAGCAAAACATAGTCAGTCAGAGGTTTGGTACCCTGCACTGGTAGGTGTGTGACATAAACATGCTTATGTTTTACTCTCCCACCCCTCCTTGACTTATCTTTGCCTCTGGCTGCCTCTCTCACTCCCTCTCTGGTAGATGTAGAGACCAACACCTGCTTTGCTTAGGCAGCAGCATATGTATTGTAAGTGATGCTCATGATCAGCTGATGAATTGCAGCCCTCCTCTAGCTGACTGCATGTGGAACAGCTGTGGTAACATTCCCATAGCCAATTGCATAGAAACGCTCTCCAATATCTAGGAACATCATGTTGGTGTTGGGCATTTTTATTCACTTTGAGCAGGACCTAGATCTGTTGTTTGGCAAACAGCATCACAGATGGATTGGGGATTTACCTCAAACAACATACACTGTGGAAACAAGCCAACACACAGGAGGGAGATGTGCCTGACATGACTAGAGAATGTAAGTGCTGCTATACTGCATTTGGAGTAATGTTGGTTTAACAGGGCATGTGTGGATATGGTTATCCTGCATGTTTTAATACCTGTCATATCAGTGCTATGTTTATGAGGAAACCCCCATCTATAGGGCCATCTGCAGACTGGGCAGTGTGTGGTGCTTTTTGTTTCTTACATTACCACAGAGCACCTATCTGTGAACTGCAGAAGCATAGTGTGAGGATTGCAGTCAGTACATGGTGAAAGCCATGAGAGTTTCTGACTTCATATCCCTCATAGGACATATGTTGCAGCAAACCCTGCTACAACAGTAAATGTATGAGGTAATCACAGCAACATGTCAATATTGGCCCTGTGTTTGTGCCTCCAACCACAACTCTGTCAACCTTTGTACAAATGTCATACAGTAAGAAGTGCATATGTTCTGTACACCATAGTTATTGACATCATATCTGATAACAAGCCAGTGAGATATCAGACTGCTGCACATGTTATGTATTGCAGGGGTTCTCTTTGAGGACATGACCTTGGCATTCTGTGGTTGTGTGTACAGTACTGAGGTCTGTGTACTTATGGTGATTGTCAACAGTGTGTGTATTGTGAATATGTACCTTGGCCTGTGTACAGATTGTGGTAGATGTCATTGTTCTTGGTCCTGTTCTATCTGATGTTACATGCTGCTCCACTGTATGTTACCCTATTGGCTTACATGTTTGTAGGGCCAAACACACACATGTCCTATACCACAGACAGGCATCGGACCACACTGTGTAGTGGCCCAGTATATGTAGGGTTAGTGTGTGAATGGCACATATGAGAATGGTGTTGATCAGATAGTCCATATACTGTAATATTACGCTAGCTTACCATATGTTGCTGTGGCTGTGTTCACATTGGTTGTGGTTATGCACTTTCACACAGGTGTCTGTTACTCTGTGCTGTGACATGCCTGTAGAACCTGCTATATATGCAGGTACACGTGTATACCCAGAAGAACGTGAGCAATCCAAATGTCATCAATTTTATTCACAAACAGTTAAGCACTTTCCTCTCCACTACAGAGACTTCCTCAGAACAAAAATCACAACCTCACCCAACCAAGTTAAATACACCCATAAATTATTCAATTAAGCAACAATTAAAATCCTTAAAGCAATATCAAATTTCCAATGTTAACATAGTTCACCACATTGTTTTAAAAAATTCTTAAAAACAAGATTTAAACAAAATGTTACATTGTTTTATGTTAAAAATGTGTTTACATAAATTAACAAACCAAAAACAAATAAAAAAAATATATTTTTTAAAAAACCTAAGTTCTCAAATAAACTAACCTGAAATTTGATCAAGTTTAAGAATGCTAGCAATACTAATGGTTTCATTGATGCCTGGAAATCTAGAGGCATCCATAAACAATTGCCATTTTAATTCCATTACATCCAAGTGCACATCCAAAATACCCCCTTTTTCATCCTCATTGAGGTGTTGCAAGACCAAAAATTTGAAACAATGTGTGGTATGTTCGCTTATGTGCCTATATAGTGCACTGGTTACCCTACCATGCTTAATGTCACCTAAATGTTCTCCCATTCTAATTTTCAATTTCCTACTAGTTTTACCTATATAGAAAATGGGACATTTTTGACATTTAGCCATATAAATCACCCTTTTACTATTACAATTGTAGTGGCCCCCAATGTGCAACCTATTTCCATTAATTTTCACATAATCCCCAGTTTCAAATATGTGTGGACAAAAAGAACAAGCATTACATTTAAAATTACCCACTCTTCTATTTGTCTTGAGTGTAGATCTCACCCCCTCAAGAATGTTCTTAATACATTTATCTCTTCTAAAAACATATTTTACTTGGTTGGGAAAGGTTGTGATTTTCGTTCTGAGGAAGTCTCTGTAGTGGAGAGGAAAGCGCTTAACTGTTTGTGAATAAAAATAAAAGAAAAATGAACTCCACTAAACAAGTCAGTTCAATACGAGTAGCAAAACGGAACGAAAAATACTTGTAAATAGCACCAATAAAGTAGACCCAGTCAAAAATAGCGTAGGATACACTTTAATACACGCTTTCATCACACGACTTCATCAGAATAAATTAAAAACTCATTTCAACTTGTTTAAATATACGTTCAATCAACACATGATTTAAAACAATTAAACAATTAATTAATACTCAATTTTGTTAAAAAACTATTAAAAACTCCTCTAAATTCATACTTGATTAAATAATTGAAGTATATTATGTTCCTTATTTATACCTAACTTTCTATACTTTAAAAAACACTTCACATTTATTGCTTCATTTAACCCGGGGTGTTTGTCTGAGTTTAACCTGATCTGCCATAATGTTTCCCTTTGTTCTAAAACATTTTTAAAATCCCCAGCCCTACTGTCCGGTTCACAAACTTCAAGTACTGAAAAAACAAACTTTTTGAAGAGATTACAATTCATAGAATGTTTAAATAAGGCATTTTATCATCTTGGCACTTTATACTATATAAATGTTCTTTTATGCGGGTACTAAGACTACGTGTAGTCATACCCACATAATATAAATACCTATGCTGTGCACATGCCTATATAAACTAAACCAACCTGGCACATTCTACAACCTGGAACTTCAATAATTCTATTGTAATTGGCTACGGAAATACTGGTACCTACAGATATAAACCGACAAATTTTACAATTCTGGCAGCAAAACATACCAGTTTTATTTCTATCACCCTTCTTATAATCACTTTGTTTGTGAATAAAGTTGGTGTCCTTTGGAGTGCTCACGTTCTTCTGGTTATTCTGTGGTTTGCTGAGTTCTAGTTCTACATGTGTATACCCCCATAGGAAATGTAGACCAGTGTTGTGGCAGTCTGCTTGTAGCCTTCACAGTGCTTTGTTACATGCCTAGCAGCTTAGTGTACTTACACAATGATATGTTACGGCCAGATACTTGCCAGATTTACTGCTTGCTGGGCCACCATGACAGTCATGTATGTCAGACAAAGCAGTGGGATGCTGTACAGATGTATGTCACTAACTAGTGGGTAATATGTGGCCATGGCACCTCTGTACCAGCTGTTATTATGTGTCAGGACAGACAGGGATGTGTGAATGCATAACCTATGGGGGCAAATGCATACCAGTATTTACGTCATATACCTATCTACATGGCTGTTAACATCCACATTGTCAGGCTTGGTCCACATGTCTTGCACAAAGGGGTTCTGTGTATACCTCTGGACTGACCAGAGTGTGTCAGACAGTCCACATATATAGGCCATATCTGTGCTGTAGTCCACAGGATCATTACTGTGCTAGCAGTGGTACTGTACTATGATGTCCTTAGGATGTCTGTCAGTAGTCAATGGCACACATGTTAAAAGCAGATGTGACCTCCCACACACAACATGTCTGTGAAGACAATTCCTATTACAGTAGCAATAGTCTACAAATATACCTGCAATACATACCTGACATCCCCTTGCACTAAGAGGTTGGGACTATTGGGGCTGAGGTAGGGCTCCACTCCATGTTCAGGACATATGGTGAACATATATGTATAAATAATTATCCATGTATCTATACAGATATATACACAAAGACATATCGACATACATAGATGGATATGTATATGTACACATATATATATATATATATATATATATATATATATATATATACATATAAACACTCAGATATATACATATACAGAGCACTATATGTCTACACATATACAGATAGAAATACATATGCGCATATACATATGGATATCTACATATATATTGACAGTAATAGGTATATCAAAATAGATATGTATGCACATATAGTTATAGATATCTACATATATATCCACATAAATAGGCATATCTGTACACATAGGATGTGCATACATATATAGCTATATATACATATATGTATATGTATATGTGTATATATATATATATATATATATATATATATATATGTGTGTGTGTGTGTGTGTGTGTGTGTGTGTACATATGAAGAGATGTACACATTGACATATATATGTTGCACTATACAGATGTCTATGCAGACATATATTTGAGTATACATGTGTATATACATGTAGACATATATCGACCTATTATATGTATATATCCACATTGCTGTCGTGTAAACCTCATGGTTGTATATACCCTCCCAGATGTATCTTACCGTATGTATCTGCTATGTGTACATTATAATAAAACAACATATGTGATGCAACAGTCATATTAATAACAAGTACTACACAATTGTGGAAGTAAAGACAATTGTTTGATACTACTTAATATGTATATTGACAGATATACTGGTAAAGCAACAGCTGTCTGGTCATGGTTTAGTGGTTACATGCCATGACTATCATGTATAGGGTCCTGGGTTCAAGATCTGCAAGGGCTGTTCATTTTGTTGCTGGGTAGAATGAGGGCTGTCAGATACAGAGTGGTTAAGGCAGTTTTGAACAGCTTTAAGTGTGTTTGTGTGGGTTTGCATGAAAGTAAGCAGTGCTAAGCTATGGGTAAACGTACTGGCACTTACACAATGTAGACTTCACTTACCAGTGCACAAATCAGCTCAGCTGTTATATTGCAGCAATGTTGATACTTGCTAAGCATGGCTTAGCCCTGGTAACCAGTTTACACCACCCAGACTGATAACATAGAAGGGTAATGACATCTGTAATAAGTGTGTGTAATGCCATGTACAATACATGCACCTATCTGCTGTCATTACAGTAGCAAGGGGTGTGAGTATCATGTGTGGGACACAGACATATATGAGGCTTGTACAGCACTGTTATCAATGTGAATGTGTTACATACAGGGGTAGTAGACCAGGGTACGTGCTGCCACACTGGCATGTAGTGTATCATGGTGGTACTATTGTTGACAGTGCTTACCCAGGCAAGAGCAGAGTGCTAAATGTAGTACTGACAACAGGCACACCTGCAGGCATAGTTGGACTCTGAGGCCTCCCTGTTGTATCCCTGGTGTGTGAGCTGTGTCACAGTATATAACCCCTACTGGGTAATCATCCGACATGTGGAATGCAACTGTAGACTACCATCTGTACAACACATGTTAGGGAGGGATTCTGACATGTAGTTATGGCATACATATTATTGTCAAATGTCTATCTGTCAACACACTCATCCTACTGCATAGCTACTTGCCAAGCTGATGACTGTCAGTCCCTGTACAGATATGCAGATGGCAGGTATCCAGCTGGGATATATACAGGCAACTTAAACTTGATTGACACTGATATGTCTGCCCAGCTGTGTAAGAACTGGCACATATAGGAGATGACACCCTGCACGCACCACATGCCACGAGTACCTCAACTACACTACCACAGTCAACAAAACATGCTTGGGTACAGGTCTCCATTACAAACACTAACCATGTGTTGTAATGCATGTTGCATACATGTCAACTTGATCACCTCAGTGGCCATGTGCAGGAGGCACCTGGAGAATTGGCTGATGCATGTCATTCTCACCCTGAGGGTCACCACAGTAGTGTCTGTCGATAGATTGCCTGATGCCACTTGGCATGTGACAAGATACCACTGTACACACAAAACCTACACAACCCATCTCTCCTTGGACAATAGCTAGGTACACAGCTATGACCACCTGCAGCAATGCACCCCTGTAGTGACACATGTGTACATGTGCATGACTGAGTATAGCAGTGTCTGTGTGTTAGCACACCTGTACTTGGGATTTCCATGAGGGCCTTCACAACCACAGCAACACCCATTGCCATCGTCAGTTGTGGCTGCTGCTGCTGTATGGGACATTACATGTACCCTGTTAAGCTCCTCTCCATACTGGCTACATGATCCTTGCAGTACTAGAACAACAGTGTTGTACAAATGGGTTGATAGGCACGGGATACCCATTGTCTTCTGGAAAGTGTGTGTATGTGTGCATGTCTCTATATCTGTAGGGTACAGCATTCCGAGGCCACATATTCCTATTACAATACCCATTGCCACAGAGTAGTACAGATAGTGCTGTTGCTGACCATATGTGAGGCATGACAATGCAACACCCTACTATGCATGTGGCATGTGCATTAGATGCATATCCCTGTAGTACTACTGTTGGGGTATACTATGGGTTGTATCACAGTTGTGGCCAATGTGTGATGGTGGGTATGGCAGAGTGTCATTATGGATTTCAGGGAGTACAATATCCACAAGGGGATGTGGGTGATGTGTACACTGTCATTACACCAAGGTACAGCCGGTATATGTCCCATGTACCATGTTATGGTTGCCACTGTCACCATCAACCATACAGGTAACTGATACCACAATCCAGGCCAATTATGCATGTGTTTTGTGCAGCCTACCTGTAACACATTGGACACACAGTCAAGTTTGTTAACAGCGACAGGCCCTGGTGTCTTGGATGAGTGTCTGCCTGTTATGTGTCTGTTAATGTCTATATGAAGGTCTGTCACACTATGTATTGTCCATATACACCCATTATATCCCCCATTGGCATAGTGTATATGTCTGGGGATGTTCTGCATGTGACATGTAACCTGGGACACACCTCACCCTAAATGCTGTGTGGTGTGTGCAATGTAAGCCACACACTTCAGTATCACTATGTACCTAGGTAGGGGTCTAGTCCCAGTGTTGCCAAGTAACAGTGTGCATGTATGTGGATGGGTCTACACCAGTATGCAGGGTATACATGCCCGAGCAGGTCACCTGTCTATGTGGCACAGGCAATAATCATTATACTAACCTGTGACATGTATTCAACTGTACCCCAGATATGTCACAGCCAAGGTGTCACCACAGTGCCATACCCCATTGTGGAATATGACTGCAGACCATCCTCGTGCTGACACATGTACACCTACAACACAAATGGATAACATTACAGAGTCCACAATCAACCAGTGTTACTAACAGCTATAATGCAAGACTGCTGGACGGCTACACTACCTGACATATATGCATTACACTTTACTCCATACAACATATTACACTGCAGTACTGTGGTACACTGTAGTACAGTCACCGTGTGCATCAGAACCATATCAGCCTGTTCCTGCATTGATGGTATGGATGACAGGGATGTGGCACAGGTATCATCATATGCACAGGGTGTGTTGGTTTGCCAGAGACCGAGGGTGCGCCATACATTTGACAGCATGTGTGTGGGTAAGGGGTGTACTGAGGTAAGCTTGGCATGGTGATGTGGTGTGTGTAGGCATGGGGTTTCCCTAGGTGTGTTTGTATAATGTGTGGGTATGCATGCACACAGTTCTGCCATGTGGCTGCCCAACACAGGTGTTTATGGACAGCTGCAGACCGTACCTGGCAGGGTGTGCAGTTCACTGCCTCTGGCCACAGACACGTGGAATGTGCCTGCCAGGGGTTCCATGGGCACGTCCAGTTACAGGCCTCGATGTGCTACTCTCACCTGCTGATGAAAAATGTCCACTGGTACCAGGTCCCTCCTGGAACTGGCCTGGACCACGTGCATGTGGCCTTCTGTGGTGTGGTGTGGACAGCACCCCCCCTGCACTGCCGTGAATGGTACTGCCACTACGGGAGCCCCTTGGTGTCCTAGCATGTCCACATTGACTGCCAGCTGTTGGTGTTGCTGGCCTATGTCCATGAGGCCATCACTGCACCCCCATCACACATTCAAGCACAGACATACCACAGTTGATGAGAGCCATCATCTCACCATGCCATCTATCCATGAGCTAGGTATAAGCATGGATGGCACCAGACAGTTCATGGATGTTGTTGCTTACAGATGTAAGAGAAGCCCTCTGCAGCCTCAGGCCCTGTCTGGTGTAACATTCCATACATGCCTGCACCACCATGACAGCCTAAAACATGCACCTGCTGGTACCAGCTATGTCGCCTCTGCCAGGGGCATGATGTCCAGTGGCTCTACCATGAGCACCCTGGGACATCTGCCTATGTCTCGCCCTGTCGGACATTCAGCTATGCCTGCTACAACCAGACACAGTAGGCATGGTTACCACACTTGCCTGTGCACTGCCACCAAATGCCAGCTGTCCCTCTGCTATGGCCACTGGTGATGGGGTATGTATAGGCACTGAAACTGTGTGCGGGGTTGGGGTGGCTAAAGGGGGATGTCAAATGATGGTGCAGTGTCGGCCCCTGACAACCCTACCTGTGCCTCAACAGTACTATCATCATCTTTGGTGTCTGTATGGACACCATCATCAGATTACATGCAGGAGGGACCCTGACTCACCTCACCACCTGTGGGGGAAAACAATAAACACACTTTAAAACCTGTACAGCAATGCCTAACAGCATATATAAACATACACACACACACACACACACACACACACACACACACACACACACACACACACACACGCGCGCGCGCGCACCACCATAATACCTACCTGTCCGTGAGTTTACAGACACTCCCATGTATATGTCCATATATATCCCATCCTGCATCACACTTGGTAACATACACACATTGATATCACTCATTAACATATCAGTCTTCTAAATGCCTACACAAGCGATCACAACACAAGACCTGTTACTAAATTACCTGCTTGACCTGTGTGTAGTGGTTTTAGATGGCCTCACTGCTGTCATTCAGTGATCACTCTGTGTATATCCAGACATCATGTGCATGGCCCCTATATGTGTGGACTACTATGCTCAATCCATAATATCACACACTGGTGTGTCATGTGTATGTAATGCTCAGTACATGCCAGATATGCTGCTCAATTAGCCTATCATGTGACAACTGTAATATATGGATACACTCCCTGGTGTTGACTAGTACTTCCCCAATGCATCTGTAGTGCTGCACGCGTAAGTTCTAGGTGACCTCTCTGCTGAATGCGCTATTAAGGGTTACCTGGTGTCTACCTTCCCTCTCAATGCCTGTTCCATGCTACAGACAATATTATACTATCAGCTGTCCTATGATTACACACATGACAAGTATTCCTGGTGTGTAATGTGGCAGTCCATGTCCATGTACTGCATGATCCCAGAGGGAGGTACTGCTGTATGAACACCCCACAATAACACACGTGCATACATGGCCAGCCACACAAACACACGCACATGCACACACGCATCCTACATGCATCAACCTCCCTCCACTTCACCAGAGTGATCCTACAGACAACCTAACTACCCACCAGGATGCACACACGCACACATACCAGTGAGGTTGCACAATGATAGTACACAGTCCTCCTATTACCCATCTGTCAACATGCATACCATATGGTACCCAACAGCATGCAGTGCAGCTATAGTCAATCCATGCTAGCAACAGTATACATGTGTGATGCATGTGCTGTGTCACTAGATGAAGCACCTTCCCCTAAATACCACTGCACCCATGTATACAGTATTGCTGTGCACCTGTTCTGCATCCTGCCATGTACTGTGTCCCACACATCACAGGTGCACAGCCCATTTCTGAATGTGTACTACTATGTCAGTTCTGTCAGTTTTAATGCTCAGAGCCCCTATGTTTTCCAGCAACACATACTTGGGATGATATGCGGACAGATGTCATTTGTGAATGCCTGATGTCTGATTCACAGCTCTCAACATTAGCGGACCATGTATGACCAATCCAGTAGTCTTACTCTGACAACCATCAGAGCATACCATGGCTATGGGGGGTGTACACACCATTAATGATATGAGGCACCCATCCTTGATCTGCCATGGGACCACATCACCACGTATCTTAACAATACGAGCCCAATATGTGACATATGTCCTGTACTTTCACATGCAGTGTCTACTGAATGTGTTAGGTGTGCAGATGCTGACCACGATGCATACACATCATGTGGGCATATGTGTGCACACCCTTATCATGATGGTTTGTCGCACCTCTTGTTTTGTGTACTATGGCAGTCACTACTACTGGTAGGGGTATACCAGCATGGGCCATCTGCATTTGCCAGTGTATGTTCAGTCTGCCCTACACATGTCCCCCTAATCTGCATGATTGCAAGATCTACTCATGTGCACATCCCTTGGTGTTCACACCCTGCTTTCACTATTGCTGTCGGGGTAGGGTTACGGCTGCCACAGGTCCTGAACCTGACTATGTGCAGATACAGCCATTCTTAGCATCCTTAGGATCCCTGCTGCAGTGGACTGGTGTGTCATGCTGCCATACCCCCAAAGCCTTTTTGCAGATGCATGACAAGTAAGCCCTACACATGTGTGTCACTTTGCAGTGTCCCATACACTGAACACCACATGTTACAGCCTAGTCCCAGCTGATAATGTGGACCACTGTAATGCCTTATGCCATAATGTATCTCTGCAGCAGTTGCCATTGTCCTACAGGTATATACACTGGTGGTGCACTGTATATGGGTGTTGTTCCATACATGTCCCTACAGTAGGCCATGTCTCCCACAATTCTGTTACTCCTTGTGGACACATTCTGCAATGACAGGATGTTAGTTATCATGCAGGTGTCTGACATACCCTTCCAATACCCCATCATGGTCACCCCTGTGATGCCGTGCATTTAACAGCAACAATACGTGCACATGTACAGCATGCATTCTGGGTAGGTGTGTTAAATGTGTGCATGGAATTTACCATTGCTATTACATGCCTGGTATATTGGCAAGCATCTACATAAACCATACTCACCAGCTACAGGCTGCTGCCTTGGTGGTATCCCGGAGGGACCTACATAAGAGGGTGAGAGATGCAAAGTCAGTGGCCACAGCTGTGGCATTGCTACATGGTGGTGCAGTATTACAATACATGAACAGTACATTTCAACAATACTACCACATATGGACATATGTTTATCACTACTATGCAGCGACAGTATATATCTATGACATGTCAGATATGCATGATCTACCTGTACTGATGCAGATGTATACGCAACAGTGGCCTATGGATGTGCCCTGTGGCCTTACCTGCATGCTCCTCGGCCATTGTGTGGGTGGCACCCACCTCCAAAAAGTTGTTCGGCGGTTGGTGGCTGGCCAGACAGGCAGGCACCACGTGGCTGACCAGGAGCTCCTCCACATGTGGATGGCATGCCCCACCCCCACCCCGTGGTGAGGCAATCCCCCCGGACTGCAGCAGCATGCTCCCTGGCATTGCGAATCAGGTCAGAACAATGACGCTGGACCTGCTCATAACTGCAGTTGTGCAGTCCGACATCATTAACCTTGTGGACTAGGTCTTTCCACAGGGAGGTCCGCTCCTGCTGATCATGGGTGGCCTGCTCAAACAGGATCACATAGTGCTGTATTAGTTCGTTCAGCAGGACTTCATTCTCAGCTGCTGTGTAGGCTGGCAGCCTTCCATGAGACATCGTGCCTGAAAGACATAAAGATGGACACAGGTGTGAGCAAGTCATGCAGCAAGGTTACCACAGTCCTTAATACACATCACTGTCACCCCCCACCTTATCAGTGACAACAAACTGTACACACAGCTCAATGGGTATGGCTACAGCATACCTACCAGTGGGGCAGGTATTGTACTGTGCCATGCTTTGTGCAATGTGTTTGTAGTCATGTTCTCTGTGTGGACACTATCACTGCTAGCCTGTTACAGACTATTCACCTGCATGCCACTGTCAGGGCCAGAATGGTTACATATATGCCTGTGGTATGCTTGCTATGTGTTTGTTGCACATCTGACAATCTGTGTTATTGTGGTTATCTATGCATGCTGTTGGACATGTTCTGGGATTGTGTAGACTATTACTACCGACATATGTTCTATAACAGTGACACAATAGCATGTAAATGTATTCTTGTCCAGTAGAACCACCTCTTCAAACTCATCTGCCATTGTTACCAAGATGTTGTCACCCCCCCCTGGGGGAACATACAGACATGTTCCTGTCCCCTGAGGTCAAGTCCAGGGTCTGTTCCATAACTGTCTCCACAGACACATGTGGAATGTGCTACATCACCTTGAGGCACCCAGTACACATTCACAGGGCCTACATGCTCCTCCTGCTCAGCCTTCAAGCCAGACACCTTTGGGACTTGGACTGCTGTTGTGAGTAGCAGTGAATGGGAGGCTTGTTCCCATTTTGTCCATATTGGGGCCCATGGGGCATCCACATCACAGACCACACACACCATCCAGGGTGTTTAAACACCACATGTGTCACATACCACCCCTGTAGGCTGTCCTCCATATCTACCAACCCTGACAACCTCCACAACTATACCTACCATACTTCCCCATATTCCCATTCCATACTTTACAGACAAGGGTAATGTCGTCCCAGCAAGGTGTTCACATGTGACATACCCATCCATGTTCCACAAACTGGCAGCTGTAGATATATATGTGTATTGCTATGTGTGCTGTTTCCTGGCACATAGCATGCAGCACTATGGTAGTAATATAGGGGACATGTATTTACATACATATATGTTTGTGTGTGTGTTTGTATATATGTAGACATGTGCATATAGGTTGTTGTTTGTCTATTTGGCTTTTTCCAGTTAGAGGTCGCACAACGGAACTTCGGTCTGCTAATGATTGGCAGTAGATTTTTTTTATTGGTGCCAAGTTGCCATCCTGACACCCAACCTTCAGTGAAGACACGTCCATTCACGCATGTCTTTCGGAGGCCACTAGACCTCGGGGAGGATTTGCAGACTCCACACAGAAGGCATATCTATATATGTGTAGATATATGTGATGTTGTAAATATGTGCTCATATATATGTCTACACATGGGTATCTGTATATTTGCAGACATACATTTAAATATATATAGATATATATATATATATATATATGTATATATAATTATATATATATATATATATATATATATATATATATATATGTATGTGTATAAATATATATATATATATGTGTGTGTGTGTGTGTGTGTGTGTGTGTGTGTGTGTACACATATGCATACCTACATGTGGGGTACATTCAGACATCAGGTCCACAATCTCACAACACCTTCCTGCACAGCTGCACTGTTCTGCCTTGCTACAACACAGACAGGTGCCACATATGGACACAGCCTGACATTAGAAGAGTATATGTAGGGCCAGATTGCAAGTAACCTTATTACACACCTATGGCATTCCTGCATGCTACAATACAGATTATCCTGAGTATCCTGAAGAGGTGGGCTGTGGAACCCACATGTCCATCATAATGACATTACTTCCACCACCAGCTATTGGCCACATAATATACATACTTACCATTACACAACACACACTATGATGGCTTACATCTTATCAGTCAGTGCTGCTCTGCACGGTTGATGGGTATGGCCCACTACTCACAGGGACGGACTCTATTGTCCTTAGCAGTTGCTCAGCTGAACATCATTACACCAACAACACCTGAAGGCACATTTAAATCATTCCACATCATCTATCCCATTATTATGGACCAAGTACTATGGTCAGTTACATACATATATACTTCACATACCTGTTCTGGGAATACAGACTCTTCTGGATGTTTTTTTTTTTCTGTGCCTTATACGCACACACACACACTCTCTCTCTCTCTCACTCACAATCTCTTTCCAGTAAATGGAATGAGCTGCTTTGCATAGATTGCAGCATGGAATTTGTAGTAGATGCACATGATCAGGTGATAACCTCTGCAGTAATCAGTGTTTTCCACTTGCTACCTGCATGCAGCATGCTGTGTAGTACTTCCAATTACCACTGTCATGGCAACCGACTACTATAAATCCCTACATCATGTGGGCATGGTCCCTTTACCTTACCTGTATGATGAACATCCATCCTGTGTGTGGGCATCAGTGTTACAGACAGCAGGTAGCAATACCTCTTACAGGAGAACTGGCACACTCAAGGCAGTTACATATTAGTAGGTGGTTCCAGAACTACAGAGTATGAGTAGTGTTGTTGTATGCATTGTATAGCACTGGTGTTACAGGATTTGTGTGTACATACTAGTTTAACTTGGAATGCAGTCTGTCTGCATAGCTCTCAACTGTGGGCCTATCCTCTTGATGGCCAGAGGTGTACCTATTATGTTTTGACTGTCCACCACACAGGTCTTGTGGCAGATATATCACTGGCAGTCTATGTGTTGAGTGCTATCAGTACATGGCTACATCCATTTCTGTTTCTAACTTCATATTCCAGACTAAGAGCATTTTGCAGACTATTCTGAACACCAGCAACATGCTTAGTGTATGACAACAGTTTTACACATATGGGCCTGTGTTCCAACCTCTGTCCTCCACTTACATACCAGGCTTTGTACATATGACATGCTGTCAGGGGTTGTTATGTAGTGGGCTGTGAGTATGTCATGCTGCCATTCCTGCCATCAGTCCACTGCTGTTGTGTCCCCCACACATACTGTGGGGTTGGGTCCATATATGTGTGGGCTTCACCTACACAATACATGTGTGCCCTTATGCACTCCAGAGGCCAATGTATGTAACAGTTGTATATGGCCCTGTATTATTGAGTCTAGAGGGGAGATGCAACATAAATAACCTAGGCTGTAACAACATGTGGGGGTATCAGGGGTAAACTGCCTTAATGTATCTCGATGTACATTACCATACAGTTCACCTTGGGTAAATGCAGGCCTACTGCCTCCTGCCATACAGACTGTTCTGTTTGTCAGTGTGATTGTGATGGTGTCAGTTATGCCTTGCTATGTAACAGATACATCCCATTGTGTCAACTGAAGCCTTTACACCCTTGGGATTGTGTACAGAGTGTAGATAGAGGCTGCTGGACTATACATCTACATTATGTACTGTTGATTGATTGGTATCCTGTGGCCCAGTCTGTCTTTACTATTGTACTACTTGAAGGCCTCAGCCTGGACAGCAACATATGTAAACCTTTCCAGACTACTGTATTAATATAACTGTTTCACAGTTGCATTACTCTGTTTATATGTATGTCAGTGTCTAAACAGCTATATGACATGGCATATACAACTGTAATAGCACACAAATAAAGCTTACCCATGTATGCAAACCTGTGTGCAGTGTTATATCCTTTGACCTCTCTGTGGGTATAAGTTGCAGGCAACAACTGTCATTTGTATGAGTGACTCATACAGTGTCCAGTTGGTAAGGTGGTAACTGTAGGCATAGTGGCTGTTCCGTATTGTGTGCACATTCTATATATGTATCTTCCGATACATATCTCTGCGTGCATATCTGTAGTTACATATATATATATATATATATATATATATATCTATGGTTCTAGGGCACTTGCTTGAAAAAGCAAGTGTCCGAATCCATATATACCGATCACAATTTAACAAAAGTGCTTTAATCAAAAAAGCGCTTCTGTTAAACTGTGAAAAAAAAACACTAAGTAAATGTTTTTGCAGGGGGGTCTTTCCCCCCTGCACCCCGTAATGTGAGGGGCTGTGCCCCCCACACCCCCCTACTTAAATATTCTCACTTCAAGGTCGCACTACAGTGGAGTAAAGGAATATTCTCTTACTCGCACCTCAATGCGACCGGCACACCACTCACACATACCCGAAATTGCTGCTTCAATGAGCAGCAATTTCGAGTATGTGTGAGCGCAAATTTGACTTTTGGTGAAAGCTAAATTCGTGCAAGTGTCCGGGTTCCATATATATATATATATATATATATATATATATATATATGTGTGTGTGTGTGTGTGTGTGTGTGTGTGTGTGTGTGTGTATATCTGTATCTGAATATATGTGTCTGTGTATATGTATTCTAGGGATGTTAATTGCTTCCACATCGTACATTCCCTATGGTAGCCACACTGTATGCATGATATGTTACTGATACCAGCCAGACATCATACAGGTGGGATGAAGTACTGTTAACATGTTGTGCCCATGTTGTGTCAAGTCCTGGTTATGGGATCTGCAACAGTTGGTAGTGTATTGCAGGGCATACGTGTTTGGCTGTGGGGGGATACCTATACATACAAGATGTATGTTGCATGGGCCCCCTCAACCCCATTAATGGTGCATGTGGACATACATGTTTTTATGTTCCCATTTTTATCTAAAGATGTATGACAGTATATACCTAAATATATATATATATATATATATATATATATATATATATATATATATATATGTATTGCTGTATATATGTGTTATATATATATGCTGACATATATAAATTGCTGTATATATATATATATATATATATATATATATATATATATATATATATATATAAATATACATATAGATGTAGACATATATATCTATAGACATAGGCATATGTATGTATATATGTTTATATTTCTATATATATATATATATATATATATATATATATATATATGTCTATATCTACATATATAGATATGTATATATCTATTTAGATATAAATATATATATACACACACACACATACATCTACATGTTTAAATACATTTCCTGAACTATTGAATGGCTGGGCTGGATGATATGTTTTTGAAAACATCAGAGTTATGGGTTTCTGATATAGCTGAATGGTAAATTACTTTGGCAATGGTGTGCAGGGTCCTGGGTTCGAGCCTTGCCTAGGCTGTTTATTTTGTTGCTGGGCAAAACACGGACAGTTGGATACAGAGTGATTAAGGCACTTTTAAGCAGTTGTAAGTGGATTTACGCAGAGGAAAGCACTGCTAACTTCCGGTTACAGTTTCTTATACTCAGTTAGCTTTTAAATTGCTTAACCTGTGTAGGCATGGCTTACCCCCACACAAACAGGCTTAAACCCACTTACTGCTGCTTAAAAGTGCTTACTCCCACTTACCCCCATGCTAATTTCTTTAAAGGAAATGAAAAAAAGGTTGATAGGAAAGTGGTAAAAAAGGGGCACAAAGAGGGAAAGACAGTGGGGAAAATAGCTAGGGATGTGCAGGAGGGTGTAGGGAAGGTCCATAGCTACCAATTTATTGTACAGCAACAGCTGTGTATAGACACAGAATGTGAGGTAGGTTTGGCCACTCAAACATGTGATAGAGGGGTGAGGACAACAATAATATGTTTTATGCCAATTAGATCAGATTACATGGGTCCAATGGACATGTGTGTGAAATGGACAGCTATGTATGGGGCGATACTTTTTTTTGGGAACAGATTGCCCCTTTTTTTTAGGTGATCAGTGGGATGTTGGGGAGGGATAGTAGGTATATTTGGGGGGGTAAGTTGGGTAGGTTAACAAACAAGACAAACACGATGCATACAGGGGCAGTATATAACACATGTGGGGGGTAAACACCTTGATGGGGAGGGGTGTTTGGAAATCGGAAGCCCATGAGCCCCCTAGTGGAAACAGTGGGACTGAGATCCCCACCCATGGGCAGTCATCACTGCACCTTCACAGCCCCGAAGGTGGCTGTGCTGGGGGCTGAGTCAGAGAGCCAGGCCTACCCTCTAGTCACGGCATATGGCCCTCGAGCTGGCGTAGAAGATCTCCAAACTGCTGATCAAGCTATTTACACACCACAACCCAGACCTGGCGATGGGTGACAGCTTCCTCTCCATGCCTGCTCCCGGGGGGGGTGAGCCCCATCCCCTGAGGTGGTTCCACCCAAATGTGGTGCAGGACCAATGGACAAGGAGGTCCAGGGTTGGGCCCCAGATGTGCTGGTGCCAAGTGACACTGCCAGCTGAGGTGGGGCAGGTGGGTCCGCTGGAACCCGCATTCCCATACGTGCTATGGTGTTTATGGTGTATCAACATATGTGGGTTAGTAATAGTCAACACATTCCAGGGTTAGGTATAAAAGTATGCATTGATATTCCCATTAACCCAGACGCCAGATATGGAACAGTTGCATAGCAAGCGGAACACATGCATATATGGGACCCCGGTGGTAATAACAACAGCATGCAGGTACATTGATGGCACCATGCCACCAGTGTTGGAGTATTTCAACATAGCACATGCATAGAAAAATATTTAAATAATTATCAACCAATAGGACATATGTCCCAACATAACAGTGAAGTCATCACATACCACTTGAGGTGGGTATTTAATTTATTGTTAGAGATATTGTGGGGGGAGAGAAAGATGTCAATTAACAACTAGTATATTCCTGTAGTTCACATTACTTTCCTTGTCAGTGCTGTTATCTGTACCTTACAAGTATTACTACACTACCCTATTGCCTTAGTTTTGACAGTGATATGGCTGTCATCTTCTTTATACATGAACTGGTTTTACCTGCATTATACACCTCTTACCTGGTATACATGTGGAGGAAATCTTTAACACTAACTGTTTCTACACATACTCCCAGATTCCAGGTTGATGTTGCGCATATACCTGTCCATCTCTTTCTGCACAGACTCTGGCCATGTCTTGACCATATGCAGGTCAACTGGGACATATCTAGACTATTGCCCTCTTCAACCTTTAGCGACTTACAACATTCTTATACAGCATTTCCTACACAGTTATATTATGTAGCACAGTGTGGGTGACAGTGTTCAGTGATACCTTATTATTCAGATCAACTACCACACTCACAATTCAATACAGTACCAGAGTAAACAGTACCAGTACAGGGTATCAAGCTTTTTTTTCTCAGCACAGTGTTCGTATCCGACGTACCTGTGGGAGCAATGTTTTTTAACATTATCTGAATGTTGCCATACAAAGTAACAGATTTCACATTAGTATTATGCACATACATCTCACTCTGTTACTGTAGACACTCTGGTCACAGCTTGACAACATGGGGGTGTAGATAAGACATACTTGGCTTATTACTTTCATAATAGAGTTACTAGAGTAACAGGTTTGTTCTCATAGATGTGTAGCAATCAGTTGTATTCCCTGTTTGCTGCCTAAACATCTGGGATCATCCCACTGACTTCCCAGGGGGACAGGGTGACAGGCAGCAGATATGGGCCCACATACTGAACATTCTGGTCTTATCTGTACAGTTGTGGGGTATGATTCTATATGCAGCCTACTTCAACTCCCAGGATTCAGACCATGGCTGTGTCTGCTAAAAGTAAAACACGGTCCATCAGAGTTGTGTGTGTTATATAGATATTGTTGTATATCGCCTATCTGCTTTCTGTCTTATAATTCTCCTGTGGTTTTGCATTCTGACCTTGTATTACAACACTCTTATACAGGATTTCCTAGACAGTTATATTATATAGGACAGTGTGGGTGACAGTGATGAGTAATACCTTATTATTCAGAGCAACTGCATCAGTCACAATGCCATACAATACCAAAGTAAACAGTACCAGTACAGGGTATCATTCTTTTATTTCTTGGCACAGTGTTCGCATCTGACAGACCTGTGGGAGCAATGTTTGTTAGCACTACCTGAATGTTGCCACACACAGTACCAGATTCCACATTACTATTATGCACATAAATCTCACTCTGTTACTGTACATACTCTGGTCACAGCTTGACAACATGGGGGTGTAAATGGGACATACATGGCTTATTACTCTCATAAGATTTTGGGGAGTTGCAAGTGTGTCAGCTTTGTTTTCATAGATGTGTGTCCAATCAGTTGTATTTCCTGTTTGCTGCCTGTATGTCTGGGATCATCCCACTGATTTCCTAGGGAGACAGGTTGACAGGCAGAAGATATGGGCCAATTTGCTGGACATTCTGGACATATCTGTACAGTTGTGGGGTATGATTCTGTATGCAGACTACTACCACTCCCAGGATTTGAACCATGGCTGTGTGTGCTAAAAATACAACTGTTCACATCTCAGTTGCGTGTGTTATTTGGATTTTGTTGTATGTCTTTTCACTGTTTGCTGTGTCTCTCAGTTGCAGTGGTGGCTGGTATCCTCAAATCAAGGGGGGCTGCAGGAGACACCTTAATGGGGGTGAAGCCAACTAGAAAGGGTGGGGCTAACTTCACAGGGTGGGGCTAAGATACAGTGTGGTCAGCACTGATCGAGCTTACCATTTTACATAAAATAACTACTTAATCACTATTGCACATGGTGAATAGTCTACCAAATACTAGACTAAATCACATTTTAGAGCTAATGAGGTGTTTAGGTTAACCTATAACAGCACAAAACCTAAACATCTCTGAACAGTAAAAATGTGGTTGGTCTTGACTGCATGAAACTATTACGAGTACACATGTAGTAAACATACACTGTACTGTATCAGGTAATCTGCATTGTGTACAGTGCAAAGTGAAGAGTAAGGAGATTTGGAAATCCCACTGTACTATCTTAATTTATTATTCACAATTCAAGGTCACTCCAATGCCTAATGTGCCAGTGACACTGACACAGGCTTGTACGACAGTTGACTTTACCAAAATACACACTAATCTTGCAATGCCAGAATTACAACAGTAAACAGCAGGGCCAGTCAACCCATTTCATTCACAAACAGCCCCCCATTACCGAACAAAAGAATCTGCTTTGACCCTGCCAGGATTAAATTAACATACTACATACTTGTATTAAATTTATTTAGTTTCCAGAAACATTAGTCACAACTTATGTGTGCCAGCTCGCCGTACACAAATATACATTTCATTTTATTTATTTTACTTTTGTTTACCCAGGTTTGTCCAACTGTCTTTAGTAAAAAAAAACCCTTTTCAGCATATGTCTGGGGAGAAAACCTCTAACATATTACAAACATTTTTAAGTAGACATTCGGTATATACATGAACAGATATGAAATAACATACATTAAAAATGACTAATACATTTGATAATTAGATTGCATTCATCTGAAAGTACACACAACTATTACAGTCTTGCAAAGCTGGAATTACAACAGTAAACAGCAGGCCTAGTTGCTTCATTCACACATAGCCACAGTCCCTATTGTCCACCCCCACCAACAGTATTTGATTTTGATCTTGTGAGGTTAAAGACAAAAAAGGGATTAAAAAACAACACTGTTATTAATATATGTATTTTTTCACATACACGATAGCAATAGTTCAGAGCTTGTGGTCGATCTTATTTCACTCAAATGCACATTACTCTTGTAAAACAAGTTAGAATTACAAGGCCAGTCATTTTGTACACAGATACTAGGCATAGCCCCCAGCCAAATTGTTTACCCACAGTATCTGCTTTGAGCTTACAATATTTAAAGTAATGAAAAGAGAAGACAATGGTTACATTACTGTACTTCTTTAGCATCACAAATTTAAGAACTTGTAGGTGATCTTACCTCATTTCCCTCATACACACTTTAGTCATGCAAGACTAGAGTTTCAACAACAAAACTTCCACACACTATCCTAATCTATCTTGAGTGACCCTGCAAAAAGATAAAGTTAAAAAAAAAAACAGTTCATCCACAAGTAGCCTCCAACACATTGCGTACCTAGTATCTGTTTGACCCCTGCCAGGATATTTTAGAAAAAAAAAGATTCACAGTCAAGCAGCCTCCAAAGCACACTGCCTCCATAGTATGTGGTTAACCTTGCCAGGATATTATATTAAAATAAAAACATAAAGTCATCAACAACCCCCAAAACACATAGACCACTAGTATCTGGCTGACCCAAACAGTGTATTATATTAAAAAAAAAGAATATCATCAACATACCCCAAAACGCATTGCCTCTCTAGTATCTGGTTAACCCTGCCAGGATATTATATTAAAAAATAATGTCATCAACAGCTCCCAAAGCACACAGACCCTTAGTACCTGGTTGACCCTGCCAGTGTATTATATTAAAAAGAAAGTCATCAAAAGTCTTCACAACACACAGAACCCTGGGCTGAGACTGAAATGATGCTGAAAATTTATGGTAAACCCCGTGATCTACATGGTAGAGCAAGACTGGTATGCTTGTGTCCTAACATCCAACATGTGATGGATTGCAAAGTAATGAAACGGTATCAGACTGCTATCAGCTAGGGGTGCTGAAAAATAATAGCTCACTGAACGATCTTTATTATCATATAAATACTTTAAATCAACATACCGTTCAGAACTTGGCTGGAATAGTTTTTTATTTTTATTTATTTTTTATTTTACATTTGTTGACCGGGCTAGTCCAGCTGGATATATGTCCATTTTCAGTGGAGGCCCGGGGAGAAAAGCTCCACAAATTACAACAACATAAAAGGTCAAGATAAAGACAATAACAGTATAATTTGGTACATAAGTTTTAACAATTATAGTACAAGCCTAAGATTATATATTTTATATTTCAGTAGGAAAAAGGAAAAATTTATCTAAGAATAGATGAATAAGACTAATACATTTGTATTAGAAATGGTGTAGTACAAATCTTTATAACATATTACAAAATTAGATACACCTAGTAATTTATGATAAGAGATACTAAGGTCTCACAAAAACCTAAGAAAGAAAAACACTAGAGATCAATAGATAGAGTATAGAAGAACAGCAAACAAGGATGGATTTCTAGTGTTATTTAACACATAGGTTGTGATACTATATGAAGGTGTTTGATCATTCCACAGTTTATACTTATTTACATGAGAAAAAATCTTAAGGAAGGTTAAGCTCACTAAAAATTAGTGAGACAACACAAGATCATGATCATGGGAGGCTAGGAATTGTGGGAGTCTAGTTAATAGTTAGGAACTTAGTCTGGGTTAACACAGGGGCATAGCCAGTGTGATTTGAGGTAGGGTTTAAGCTTGCTTTTAAATAAGCTGACAGAGGATATTGAGGTTAGTTGGCTTGGGAGGATGTTCCAGGCTTTACCTACTGTATTGGAGAACAAGGTGTCACCAGCTAAGTTGTTGGATTTTGATATTTGTACAAGTAGGTTATTAGCTGAGCGTAAGGTCTTGAGGTTATTATAGGGATGACTAGGGATGTAAGTATGGGTGTATTTTGAGGTAAATACAGGATCTTATGGGCTACTATTAATTGATTGAAAAGTATTAAATTTGGCAGCTCTAACCATCCTAACTGATTC
The DNA here is from genome assembly GCF_019279795.1 of Protopterus annectens. Lineage (NCBI taxonomy): Eukaryota > Metazoa > Chordata > Ceratodontiformes > Protopteridae > Protopterus > Protopterus annectens. The sequence continues at coordinate 353,030,515 of NC_056737.1, read as the reverse complement.
AGATTGATACAGTGATGAGTTCTATAGGAGGACCCAGCTGCAAATCTGGCAATATTGTTGTAGGAGGATGTAAGTTTACTCAGATTACTTCTACATATTTTGGTATAGATAGGGGAGGCATAGAGCAAGGTAGAGATGAGGTGGGTATGAGCAATAGTAACCCTGGCTGGAGGTGTCAGAAAGGGTTTTATTCTATAGAGGGAACCTAGTTTCTTGTTTACTATTTTTATGGTGTTATTAATGTGAGGTTCAAAGGACAAGTTGTTATCTATTAGTACCCCGAGTAGTTTGGTGGTTGGTTCAGGAGATATTATAGTTCTATCATTTGAAGTAATAGTAAAGTTAAGTGGGGAGGTTCTGCGAGTGGGGGTAAATAGTAACATTTTTGTTTTTTTGGAGTTAAGGATAAGACGTCTTTGTAGGAGCCAGTTTTCAACTGTACTAAAGGTCATTTGGGTTAGTGTCTGAAGTTCTGATTGAGAAGCAGCAGCGCATATGAGTGTGGAGTCGTCAGCATATTGGATACAGTCAGCTTGAGGAATTACAGAATGAAGGTCATTTGTAAAGATGGAGAAGAGTAATGGGCCTAATATAGATCCTTGGGACCCTAGAGTGACTGGGACATGGGAAGATAAAGTATTTTCCCATAGTACAGCCTGTTGCCTGTTATGTAGGTATGATTGGAACCACTGTATAGTATGGTTGTCCAATGACAGGTTTTTGAGTGTGTCTATAAGGAGGTGATGATTCACCATGTCAAATGTTTTGGACAGGTCAATAAAAACAGCTGAGGATAGAGTATCAATATTACGATTACTGTTAATATGGTTAGTGAAGGATAAGAGAGCAGAGGTGGTGCTATGAAATGGTCTAAAGCCATGTTGACAGGGTGCTAATAAATTGTGATCGAGTAGGTAGGTTAACAGTTGTATGTGTATACATTTCTCCATTATTTTTGCCAAAGGCGATAGAATAGCTATGGGCCTATAATTGGACAACTCTTTGGAGTTAATTATGTGAGAGACTTTCCAGATTAGGGGAATAGATCCTTCAGAAATAGTTCTGTTAATGAGGATGGATATGGGGTAGGCTATGACTTTAGCAGCTTTTTGCAGGTATTCTGCAGGTAATTTATCAGCAGAGAGAGTAGTGGGTTTAAGTTTCTGTATGAGGTTACAGATAAGTGAAGTGGGCACTGGCTGAAAATGAAATTGATGAGAATTATTGGGAACCTGTTATTTACCCATCAGGACAAGGAGTTAAAACAAAAAAAAAGCAGAGAGAGACAGAGGGGGTCTTGAGCTAATAGTGATGTCATAACAACAACACTTGTTGACCTTAGTGTCACTTATGCTCTGTACATTATAACCAGCCATGTTAATAGTTAATAATAGCATATGACAGAGAATTAACTTTTACTATTTATATCTTTGCATCAAAATTTGACGTAGTTACTATTAAATCCCTTTTAATTGATTCTCACAAAACCATACAGAGCAGAAATGTCTTGCACTCTGTGACCTTTTTTTTCAAAAACATAATTAATGCTCCAGATAATCCTGAAAAGGCTTCATACTGCATTCCCTGCAGTTCACACACACACATATATGTAAATATATGTAAATATATATATATATATATATATATATATATATATATATATATGTATTGCAGACTTTCTCTCACTTGTTCTCTCCCTTGGGGCATACAGCACTCTGTTTAATTTAGCAGTGGGAGTGTTCTCTGTGCTTATGAATAATTTATTTACTGTCTAGACTCAAATGGTGTACCTATTATAATTTTAGAAGCACAAAAGTTTGACATGTTATGCCAAAACCACCACTCTCTTTACAGAAGGCCTTAAACATTCGCAAGCAAAGTTATTAACAACTTAGAGTGAAGATACAGTAAAAGCAAACAGCAGGTATACTACATTATTCTGAAAATAAACATCCCATTGAAATTTTCCTGCCAGTCAAATTTAATCACTTAAGCACACACCCAGTCTGTAAAATATTGTGTCTTTTTAAAAATAAAATGACTTGCTTTAGTAGCTGCCAGTAAACACTAAATGTCATGGCCTTAGTAACTAGCTGGGCTAATTAGAAGGTGATTCTTTATTTTTACAACTAGACACCTGACCTTTGTTCATTATGGATCAGTTCCTACAAAGTGCCTCGGTCAGCCATCATCTGATCGAAGTTACAAACTCCCAACTCCATCTAATCCAAATTAAGTACTGTTACTGACTGTTTCTCACTCTTTTTCCCAGCACACAAAGTGTGAGAAGAGAGCGATAACCAATCAGTAACCTCCCAGCCATCCACGTCATGTACATGGCAGTCCGATCTCCTTCCAGTTTAATGTCGTTACAAACGGCATAGACTTCTAAACATCACACTGATGCCTTCTCTTCTTAATCCGGACTGCTGTATTTACAGAAATTAGTTTTTTTTTTTTTTGTTTTGTTAAACCCAGAACACGCTGAACATGCATGGTTCGAGTTCTGAGACTTTAACAGACTCACAGACAGTCGCAGCTAAGCAGGCAGTGAGCATGCGATAGTAGTATACTACACTAAATATTTTAATTTTAAAATGTCATTTCTTTTTTTTTTTCACAGCTGGGGGGGCCTGCAGTCCTGCAGTCCAATGGCACGAGCCGCCACTGCTCAGTTGTACTAAATTACCTCTGGGGATTACACCAGTCATATACAGACATTCCTACACATTTTATTTATGTTGCACAGTGTGGGTAACACTGTTTAATACAACAGTACTATTAAGTGATTGCAAATCTACATTACCATATGATACCTGGGTATACACATGCAGTCTAGCAGTTAGACCTTTACTGTCAGGCTATTATGCTTTTATTTACATACAAACTATATGAGACTCTTTCTGCCATATTCTCAGGTGTATGCAGTACTTGCCTTAAACAATGCAGGTTTTATACTGGCAATTACTTTACTAATACTTTTAGATTTATTTCCCATGACAGTACATGCAAGAGTACTACTAACCTGCCTCACATCGCAACCTCTCCAGGTGACAGCCATGGGCCTCCTGGTTTGCGGCCCACTCACTTGCCACTGTGAAGGATATAACAGGAATATTTAGCCATACCTATCCATAATATATATGAGCTGACAATTGTTACACATGTAGTGGAGTGATACACACAGCTGCAACAGCCCCTGCCATCCTAGCCTCTTGGATCAACTGTTCCAAGAAATCTCCCTTATGCTGCTTCAGATCGGCATAGTGATGCCTGACCTGCTCACCAGTTTGGAATATGCCAGTGTCACTGGTGAGGTCATGGATGAGATGGTCCCAGGCTTCTGCCTTATATTGGGAACCCTGGTACTGGCCCTGCAGCAGTCTTTGCTCATGGTCTTTGACAAGGAGTCCTGCCATGACTCTGGACTCCTGGATACCCCATCGCTGTGCCTGGAAGCACACTCCCTCTCCCCTTTCTGCCATGGTGGCAGCAAGGGGAAGCTACAACCAGTTATGAAATGTATTCCCACCTGTTGGGTTTAAGTAGGGCCGAATTCCCGCACTTTGCCATGATTGGCCGGTTTTAAAAAGGCTAAGCTATGGGCAAACCAGCTTATCTAAAGTTGGCATTGTTTAAAAAGGGTATACCACTGGGCACATTGAGGTAGCTGGCCTACACATTGCTTACAAATCCTAAGCTGGCCTGTGCAATGCTTAGCATTGCTTAAATTTGACTTTGCATTATATTTGCTTTTTGGCATTGCTTTATTATTCATTACATCTTATATATATGTCTGGTATCCATGATTCATGTGTACATACACTGTATGGGGTCCTTGTATTTAGTAGGGGACTTCAACCCTCTATTACATTTACACCTCACATCTGGGTGTACTTCAATACTCCAGTTCCCATATTTCTGTTATGTAGTAGGTTATAAAACATATGGCTGTATACTGATTCCTTTCACATGTTCAGTTTGATTTTACTATAGTGAGGGTTTGTTTGGTGATACCTCACTCTTATGTACTGCTGGGATGGCTTGGTGGTTAACTACTGTGATTATAGTGTATAGGGTCCTGGGTTCAAGACCTGCAACTCTGTTCATTTTGTTGCTGGGCAGTACAGCGGCTGTTGGATACAGAGTGATTAAGGCACTTTTAAGCACTTGTAAGTGGGTTTGCACAGGTTTGCGTGAGGGTAAGAAATGATAACCTGCAGTTAAATATGCTTACAGAGAGTTAGCTTCAATATTGCTTAACCTGTGTGCACATTTCTTACCCCCGCAGAAATGGGCTTAAACCCACTTAGTAGTGCTTACATATGCTTATGCTTATTCCCACTTACTACTAACTCATTACATCCGAGTGACGCCTCCAGGTGCATCTGCAGTTAACTTCTACTGGTGCCTCTGGGTGTCAAATATTGCTTGTTCATATTTGCATCAATAATTCTAAAACCATGCTATGTAGGTTTTAAAAGATTTCATCTTAAAGCTTACACAATGGCACACTCAACCACATTAATATTTGACTTCTGTCTAGTGCAGGTATAAAGATATTAACTGTTTTTTTATTATATTAATTTGTATAGGTATAATTTTCACATTTTTCTAAATATCTCAACAACCGAGTAATACAGGCAGAACTCCTTAGCCTCATATGAAAGCTCCCAGCTGGATGAATAAAATCCTGCTGACAGTATGTGTGTAACTTGAGTGGTTACTGAGATATTGTAAATTTTACAAAATATTACAAATGTAATAGTTACTATTTACTGTGACTTATAAAATTTGGTTTAAGACCTAGAACCTAAAGAGTACTACCACTATAAAAATAGTTTGTCCTGAAGAGTTTGCAATTGATACTTCTTTCATAACCTCTATGGTTCCAGAAATACGAACATTTGTTTGAAAGCACAGGTTGACAGCAACCTCTCTTTTGAGCACCACATTGCCACTATGGTCAGAAAGCCCTTCTATGTGACACATCTCTTTACTAAGGGTTTTGCATCCAGGAAGAAAGAGGTCATTGCCTCCCTCTACTCTTCCCTCATTAGGCCATTCATCGAGTACAATGTTGAATTTGACATGTACCTCACTAGACACCTGCAACAACTGGAGAGGCCGCAAAAGTACCTCACAAAGAGGATCCTAGGCCTTAAACACTTGTCCTATATGGACAGACTCAAAAAACTCCAACTATTCTCTGTCTCATATCGCCTACTTAGAGGCGATCTCTGCTTGACTTACAAAGCCATGTCTGACCCAGCTCTGTTAGACATGCTACATCTTAAGAAATCCCAATCCCTCCGCACTACATGCTCCAGAGACCTCAACCTCATTACCACAATCAACAGAATGTACTGGAGGGACAGGTTCATAACCAAGAGAGTGTCCATGCTATGGAATAGACTTCCCATACATGTCTAGCAAAGCACCTCACTGGCCGTCTTCAAGAGAAATCTTGATGAGTGGATGGTAAATAGAAAATTCACCTTGATGCTCACTCCAGTGGCTCTACTTGACAGATGAACTGGGAACTAAGGTTGAGTGGCACGATGCCAGGGTAATCCTATGGGCTAGGCTTGTAAAGGCTCCAGGGCCATTAGCCTAGTACACACCTATGAACATATGAACCTATGTGAGGACATAATTTGATTCTGTCAAAAGGCTTAGGCTCCACCCATTGGAAGTTACAGTGCAAACTTCCTGAGCTCCATTGGAGTGAATGAGTTAATAATGCTTACACTTGCTTACTAGTGCTTACTCCTGCTTACCACTGCACTAACTTAGACAGTAATGTCTCATGATTCTTGGGAAGGTGGGGGATTTGGAAGCTGTATTGAGTTATCATTCATTACACATTTTACCTTCCATTTGTATCCATGATTTCTGTGTACATATACTGTATGGGGCACATGTGATTATCTGTGAACTTTGCAACATTATGACACTGACATCTCACATCTGCATTTAATGCAATAGTCCAGCTCACAAATACATGTTATTTAGTAGGTTATGCAACTAAAATATTGGTCATAACATGATTTGACATGGAAAGTGCTGCAGTGGGACTCAAACCTGGAATGCTTGCTCATAAGGGGCATGCTCTGCACACTATACTATTGCTATACTGCTTCATTTGCATATATCTTCCTTGTTATCCTCTTCAGCCATTTAAGATGCATTAACCATAGCTAAGTGATGGGCAAACCCGCACACCTATGGTTAACTTTAATCAGATTCATAAAAAAATGGTATGTTTATTTTGTTTATATTTACTATTGCTGTTGTACATTTAGGGGGATGTTGCTGGGGGTATGCGGACACCTATGAGAGGTCTCACACAAACTTTTGGCCTTTCTGCTGTTCTTCATTGCGGGGGGGGTGTATATTCTGAGAGCTCTGCTCTTAGACACGCCCCCTGCACTCTTACACACTCCATGTAAGATTTGGAGCTCAGGCAGCGCACCTTCATTAATATGCATGGTGTGCTGCCGTCCTGCTCCTAAACGTTTGCTTCCATGTAGGACTAAGCTAGTCCTGCATGGAAGATTAGTAAATCCGGGGGTATATTTAGGACCACTAGGGCTCTTATAAGCCTGGCTGTGCAACCCAAATGTGACATACAAATTTGATTTATATATGTTGTGATTTACTGACTGCCTCTGTCCATTAGAGATATAGGAGCCAGAACACGGGTGAATTTCCAAGTTACTCATCCATTGGTCCAAGTTGCATTTAAAGAGAGACAGATAGGAACTCTGCTTTGCATGGATGGGGAGCCTGTGTCTGGGAGCTCTCTGAGAAACCTCTGTCTATCTATCTCTCAGACAAGTCCTATTTGTCACAAGCAAAATGCAGGTCTTTTAATCTAGTGGTTCTGATGCTGCTTGTTTTACTTATGTGAAAAATGTTCACCAATGCAGTGCCTAGGGGACGCCTTGTATACTAGGCAAAGATCACCTCTTAGAAGTTTGTATGATACTGAATAAAGAGACAGGGCTTTGATGTGATCACTGTGGGACATTGTGTTTACTCCTTGTATTCTTTTTGTAAGGAAACTTTCTGGACATTCCAGTTGCTACATGTTTCTGGTCAGATACACACTGAAGGGAGCATTATACTCTATGATGGGTCTGATGAGGGCCAAGCACAGTGTTATGATGACATCTCTGTCTGAAGAAGCTATGTTCTTGCTTATAACATGAGCAGCATAGAATGATTTTCTTACTATACTTGACATATGTTGATTGAAGGCTAGGTTACTATCTACTTGAGTTCCCAGATCCCTGACCAGTGAATCAACTTTTAAGAGTATTTTTTTTTTTATTTATGTAGTTACTTGGGGTGGTAGAATGCATTTCTTGGTATTGAGTCTTTAAGCCATGGCTTTGGCACCAAGCGACTGTCTGTATTACACCTTCCTGAAGGGTGTTCTCATCTTTGGGGGATTCAGTGACTGCTCCCAGTTTGCAATCACCTGTGAACTTGATTAGCCAAAGGCCTTTGACTTTGGCTTTGATAATTGAGAAGTAATGCCAAAGAGGACTGGGGGAGCTGTGGGGGACTCCACTGGTGACTGGCTTCTTTGTGGAAGCGACTTCACCAATTCTAACCTCTTGGGTCCTATCAGTGAGGCAGCCAGCTATCCAGCATGTTATAAATGGCTTTATACCTAGTTCTTAAGTTTGTTGACAATGCCTGAGTGGGGTATTGTGTCAAATGCTTTTAGCCAGATCTAGGTAGGTAGTATCCAGTTTTCCACATCTATTTCATTAGTGATCTTTTTAAGTCTACTAGATTCAGTTAACATGACCTTCCTTTTCAATAGCCAAACTGGGATTGATCCACGGTCTGGAGGTACTATAATTTCCATGATAATTCTTTCCCTGGCTTTGCAGATAAGATTAGTCAGACTAATGGGTCTGTAGTTTCCAGGATCTGTTGAAGGTTTTCCCTTGTGAAGGGGGATGACCATTGCAGTTATCGATTCACATGGCACAAGGCCTGTTTTAAGTCTATAGTTAATTAATGACTCCAGGTATTCTGATAAGTTGTATTTCTGATTTTGGAGAAGGATGGCGGCATCTCATAATTTTGAATCTAATGTTAAGGTGTACCCACTACAATCATAGTATGTTTGGACATAAGTGGGTGGTGCTGGAAGGTTACAAAGAATCTAGATAGTATTTCTGAGTGCACCTTCCTGTGTGGGACAGAGAAAGTTGGGAGGTTAGAAGCCTGTGAAGCAGTGTGACAGATCTTTGGATGTTTGCTGCATGAGTAGTCATTTATCCTTCTTTAGCGCACAGGGGCAATGGTGATTGAAGTCAGGGTAGGTGGAGGTAGATTTGTAAACCTAGAGATTTTGTTGGTAGTGCACTGGCGAGTGTCCAGATTAATCTCTGAAATGCAAGGCATTTTAAGGGTTGTATATTATAACTGAGACAGAAAGATGAATTTCTCACTATCCATTCTTGCTTTGAGGTTAAGAGTGTTAAATTATTAGTAGAGTGATTTACTGATTTTTATTTTTAGTAGGCTGAATGTGGTAAAAGGGTAGACTTTGAAAAGATAAATCCCTAAAGGATTTTTAAAAAGATAAAACTCTAAAGGATTTTAAACTAATTTAAGGCCCACGTCATTCATATTTGTATTTTAGTATCACCTATTTCTATTTTTAAAATGTATTTATTTCAATTCAGGAGTATAGGAAATAAAATTAAATAAGGAATAAAGTGTTGTTCAGAAGGTACTCTGGGAAGTTTCAATGATTTTCCCTTGTTCTGAAATATGACAGCCTCACAATTCAAAGTGTTTAACTATGGGTATCTTTAATGGTAAATTCCTTCCTTAGCAAAACTTAGTTTTTATACTTTGTTTCATTTTTAATGTTTGAATAAATGTTTATTAGAGGAATTGTTTTGAATATTAGTGTGTGTATTTTTATTTTATGGAGTTCAAGGAAGTGATATTATTTTGTAAACTTTTCAGTGATATGTCTACTCTACATGTTATGTTGAGAAAAATATGTCAGTTTTTATTTTGTGATTAACTGGCTGGTGCGTTTGTGTGAACCATTTTATTTGTAAAAAAGTGATTTACATGTAGGATACAGAAATCCTTCAGGAGGCTGAGGACTAAAATGATAAAAACATGCTGTAGAAATACATTTCCCAAATTTTGATAGTGGATTTTCTTTTCCTTAATAGTATGATACAGTTACATTCTTTTTCAAATGTTGATTGAAATATCTGTCCAAACAGTTGAGTTCTACAAGTGTATTTTCAATTGTTGAGTCTTTGCATTTCACAGAAAATATCTTCAAGATTTCAATTAACTTGTCCTCTGCCTTTGTAATTACAGCTTGGTCTGGATTTGTTAGAGGATATATTTGTGAAACTGTGAGGAAATGCACAATAATTCTAATGTAACATGAAAACTTACTAAGAAGGTGCATTTTGTGTTCTATAATGGAAATGGTGCACTCTACACTGTGCCCTGTCTAGACTATGTTGAAAGGTGGAAACATCTTTCTGAAAATGCATTGCAATATATTAAACTGTAAGTGCTACAAGTACACTGCAATATAAAAAACATGTGTATAAAATCTGCAAGCAGACAGACCAAAAGTCTAAATACAAACAAGAAAAATGTATTATATTAAGAAGACATTTTTGAAATGGGTTGGGCTTTCAGACAAAGAAGAGAGAGAGAAGGCAGGTGGCAAACAAGATAGAGGCAGCATATAGGTGCAGGCATGAAAATTCATCTGCTGACATGGGAGTATACAAGTCACGGATAGAAACTGGCTTTGTGCATGCTAGGATGCTTGGCTGGTGCTGCTGCCTGTGTATGTGTTGCAGCATTGATTAAGCTCACAATTGCATCTAGGTTATAGTCCATATATACAGGTATTGTATAATTTGCTTTTTGCAGTTGTCAGCCTATTCATATGTATTGTGTGCCCCACTTAATTTCTATTTATTTGTTTTATTTATTATTTGGTAATTAGGTAGGTGGGCTGTTCTACTGATCCTTTTCAGCCATGATCATTCCTGGTTTTAAGCTGACATCTGCTAGTGTAACACATAATCTGGACCTTTGGGTGCTACTAGGTAATTTGTTTAAACCATCTGCACCACTGAACTTGTAGCCAGCACAACTGCTAAAGGAAAATGACCCTTCATGTCTTAATGTACTTCAGGTTTGTTGAAACCATTCTACCTTGATATGCATGGCTTTCTTACTGACAAGCAGTGTGTCCTCCTTTGACTAAGAAAGTATTCAAGACTACTACTGCTGTTCCATTTAGTGAAGACTGACCCATACTGATACCACAGACTACTAATTTTATCTCCTATCAGTCATACATCCAGCTGTTTTCCTTCCCATACTGAACTATGACAAAAGTGTACTCCAGGCATTTAAAGCTGCTGTCTGTTCTGTTATTTTTTCTCTGTAATTACATTGTAACACTTACCCAGCCACTGGTTGATGCAACTGACTGATTCTGATTAGTGAAACACACCTGACTCAGGTCTGTCCCATTTCTACTTTTTCTATTTTGGCTTGCTTTACTTACCAGAGAATGAAATTATAGATCTTGCTAATGATTAGTTCTTCAAAGGCATATTACCTATGTACTAAATAGGGTTCCAGAAGAATTCTGACAGCTTTAAGTAACTTTGACACTTAAGTGTCAATTTAAGCTCCACCCCTACCCCCCACCTACACACAGAGTCATAGCTGTTCAGGGTAAGCAAATGTGTTTAACTGACCTGCCATTGCATATAGCAGGTTGCTTTTTGTATTTCTTACCTCTTAAACAATGTTCAATAAAGCACGCTTATTGAAGTTTACCTGAACTTTTTGCATGTACAGACTTGTTTAACATTGTATAGCTCAAATCCTTACAACAGTGAGTATTTTTATTTGCTGCTTTCAAAGACTTGTTTAAAGTTGTGTAGCTTACATTTGCTCACATACTGCATTGTAAGCATTGATCACAGGTGTGCTTATTTGTGAATACTGGTGTTTAATTACTGATCCTTTAGTTAAGGATTGCATTGTTGTTTGTACAGACAGGTCTGACCAGCTGTACTCAGGCTGACACACCACTCCCACACCCTACCCCCAATTCCCACCCCCTATACATACACATTTATACCTACATAAGACCCTCCTATTAATGCATTTACTCTAGCCTTCCTACCTCTATACCCACTCCAACTCTTTAGTTATCTTTTTCCTTCTACATTACTGCTATATTTCAAGATTAAGCTTAAAATAATAACTTTCTGTTATTTAATTAACTTTATATCTCCACTTTCCACAATTTATCACCAAATTTCATAGAAATAACTATTAGTAATTTTAATTACCTCCACTAAACATGTTGTTCAGATATCTGGTTAGGCTATCTGCAGCACAACTCAAACTGCCCCAGAGAAGCACAAGCTGCCTGGCACTGAACTGCATTAATAACTAATTTTATATGACAAAGAATTGCTCAACTCAAAGTACAAATTACTACTCAACTGAGTGACCTACCATCTGTGCAAGTAAGCATATGAGGCTTACTACACATTAACACACATCTGCACCTGGCTACAAGCACATACTCTTTCTCTCTACACACACACACACTCACACACACACACACACACACACACACACACACACACACACACACACACACGCGCACACACACACACTGGCTTACCCTGCACAGAATTAATTAACTGAGCAGCTATCTGACTTGGAAGGCTGAGTAGAGGTGAATCAGTACAATCTGCAGCTCTGGAATATAAATATTTAGACACAAACTGCCTCTTCCTTTGCCAGAAACCAACAACTCAACTCAAGGTCAAGACTAATACATGTTTAATCATTGTTGAATGCTTTTGTTCCTATTAACGGAACTTCATCAGAACATTCAATTTCACAATTAGTACCAGTTAAAAAACACCCACCGATGAATCACATGAAAAGACCATATCCAATCAATGCGTTAATAATAAATACATACTTTTGAAATGCCTTACTTGGATTTTTACATACAAAACATATTTAAAAAAACTTAAATAATAATGTTAGACTCAGACATCATAATGTTTGACTTTTAAACTCTCATCAGATTAAGGGCTTTAAATTAGCCTGTCTGAGTCAATACTGGTGATGATAAAATCAGTAGAAATATATAGCACTGATTTATGTTTAGTACATAAAAAGCAAGGGTGATAAGTGAAAAACAGTCCAGTAAGATCTGCAAGGTCATTACTATCTCTTAAGTTTAGCATATTCCAGTTTCTAAATATCCTTAAATTCTATAGTACAAAAACACTCCCCTAAATGGCCTCTCCAATCAAGTAACCAAGTTCAACTTACTGTTCATAAACCAACTAAATCAGCAGGGTATTCTCACTCCACAGCTAAAATATGGAACACAATTCCCACATCTATAAGGACAGACACAACCCTCAAATCTTTCACCCAGTCTCTTAAAAACTATCTAAAAAATACAAGCCTCTCCTCATGTTCTATACCAGGTTATTCAAACAGCCCCTTAATTTGTAACTGTAGCAGCATTACCCTCCATCTTGCTATTTTATTTTATACAATTGACAGTTTTTTACCTATTTACCTATACTTTACACTAATATTATCACTATACAGTCCCCTAAATTATCTTTCTCCCGTTTGCTTCTTCCCTCTGCATACCCCACACTTTACTAGCAAACACATATGTTTCTATCTCCTACTTTCCCTCACCTGTAGTTTCTCTACTCTCTCCATCCTGTACTATAAGATATGTGTACTAACTACATTATAATAAACAAAAAATATTTAACTATCAAGCAGAATCATACTGATCTTTGTCATATAATTCTAAAGACTACTTGTCTTATGTATACAGTCTGCTTAGTAATATCTAATATCTGCAAGTAATGTGGAAGTATGTTTCATCTAATATAGGTAAACATTATGTGCTATCCATTATAGTATATTCTTTCTTGTATGTTAAAGCATTCATTGTTGCTCTGTAATAAGCTAATGTAATATGCTAATTGCCTCTGAAGCCTTTCTCCCCTGGTATCTGCTGAACATGTACACCTACCTAGTCAGACTTTCCCAGTAAACAAATGTCAGATAAATAAATAATAAATTGATGCATATGTATTAACATGTGTTTACTGAGATTATCTGACTGGGCACAAGAAGTGGCTCCTTTTTAATTGGTGGCCCCAGGAGAAAAGTTCCATCAATTATAATACAGAGGCACATAGATATACACAACAGCAAAGGACTATGAGTTATATAGATGGCAATACAGGATTAAAGATATTAAATACATAGTATTACAGGTATATGTAGGTGCACCGAAAATAAGTTTGTATGTATACAACAAATGCATAATAATGAAATGAAAATATAAATAGTAGAGTTACATATTTACTAACAGGAAAACGAGTAAAAAGGTCACACAGAAAAAACAAATGGTTAAAAAAAAAAAAGAAAAACCTAGCAAAGGTAGACTTTCCACTGTGTGATTCCTTAAACCTCTTGTATTAGAGGCAAAATGGGATATATGCAAATTTTCATTTAAGGACATCAGGTGTTTCAGCTAAATGGCAATTCTGAATGTCCATGCCATTTTCTTTTAAGTCTAATTATAGACAAATTCAGAACAATAAAGCCAAACTCCAGTGGACTCCTTGGGGTTTGGATTTACTGGCCTGAATTTGTCCATAAATAGATTTAAAAGAAAAAGTCATGCACATTCAGAATTGCCATTTAGCTGAAACACCTGATGTCCTTAAAGGGTAATTTGCATATATCCCATTTTGCCTCTAATACAAGAGGTTTAAGGAATCACACAGTGGAAAGTCTAGCTTTGATAGATTTTTCATTTTGATATTTACTAACAGTAGGAGTGCAGGGCATTGAGATAGCAAGCAGGATATGCAAAGTAGGCAAGGGGATACAGAAGAGTATTTAAGTGGCATACTGCCCAATCTCTTGGTATAAGAAATCTGAACAAAGCCAAAAATAATTGGGGGGGGGCAAAAGTTCAACATCCAAGAGAGATCTTAAATATTGCAGTTACAAATTTAGAATGTTGACTGAACAAACAATATTGCATTAGCATGGATTTTCTGAAGAATATGATGTCTGAAACTGAAATTTATGTCCTTATTTAGTGAATTCAATTTGCCAAAAAAATCACAAATTGTATAAAGAACAGACCAAAAATATGAGGCAAAAATCCTGGACATTCTTCAAAAATCTAGACAGTTCAGAGATATGGTTAGTTGTGGCATGAATGACAATTGACAGTGTAGCAGGAAAAGTGGGCAGTCATTAGGGTATGCAGCAGGACCATAATCAAGTGTCAGTTGTATGTTGTCCAAGTTGTGTTTTTACAAATACTACTGCTGCTTATCTGTTTGAGAGCAACAGGCAGAGTTTTACATTTAGGACACATAGGTTCATTGGTAGGTACTAGGCTATTAGTCCTAGGGCCTATATAAGCCTAGCCAAAAAGGTACCGTAGCTTTCGCCACCTAAGAAAATTATTTTCCTGTGTCCCTGTTGAGCAGAGCCACAGAAGTGATCCCTGGAGTGAATTTCCTATTTCCCATCCAATCATCAAGATTTTTCTTGAAGAGTGCTAATGAGGAGCTTTGTTTGCTATAGATAGGTAGTTTGTTCCAGAGTATGGGAAGTCTTTGGAACAGGAATCTATCCATCCAGCATGTTCTGTTTATTGTGGTGACAAGGTTTAGGTCCCTAGAGTGTGTAGCTCAGAGGGATTGGGATTTCTTTAAGTGGAGCATGTCCAACAGTTCTTGGTTTGATATAGCTTTGTATGTTAGGCAGAGATCATCTCTGAATAGGTGATATGCAATGGAGTAAAGCTGGAGTTTTTTGAGACGGTCTGCGTAGGGCATCTGTTTGAGGCAGGTGATCCTCTTTGTGAGGTATTTCTGCAGCCTTTCCAGTTGTTGTAGATGTCTTGTGAGGTACATAAGTGGGGTACCAGTTCATTCTGTAGTTTGTTTAGAATGCATACGAGAATGAGTCTCCAAATTACCAAAAAAACACCATTCATTTGAAGAATAGCTTGATCTCTAGAATGTAGAGGTCTGTTTGTGGTGTCAACTTGAAGGATATCAGGGCTGGTGTGCAGACTGGGTTTGTTAAGCTTATGGGTAAATCTGAGCTGAGAGAAATGTAAGTAGCAAGACAGTTATTGAAGGGTTTGGCAGTGGTGTGATTTAGTAGACATATTAGTGGTGACTTTTACTTTTATTGTAGCACTTGTCTAGGAGGAGGAGTGAGGACTGTATAGTAGCAAGTATTGGAGACATGTAGAGTAGGGTAGGAAACTGAAAAAATAGTTGCTACATTTTTTGAGATGAAGGATTTAGATAGGGTTGGACCATGTACAGTGTACCTAACTTTTGGTGTGTGTGTGTGTTTTTTTTTACTATTGTCTTTATGTGTTAATCAAATTTGAGATTTTCATCAATAGTGATACCTAGCAGTTTACTGTTGGGTTCACTTTCAGTCTGGGTGAGATTTGATGTGAAATGGAATTTTACACTCATATATTGATTAGGAGTTAATAGGATTACTTTAGATTTGTTGTAATTATGGGAAATCTGACAATTACTAGAAGAGTTTTATGTGGAAGAAAGACATTCTTGTGTAATTTCTTGTAGTTTGTCAATGTTCTTGACAAAGCATAGGAGAACAGAATTGTCCACATACTGCTCAATGGTGGCATGTTTCCTGGTGATGTGTGGGTCATTGAATGTGCTTAAGAGCAGGGGGCCAAGAATGGATCCTTGAGGGAACACAACTTTATTAAGGAAGAATGAGGAATGAGTTTTGCCGTTTCACTAATTTGAGATCTCACTATAAATAGTCTTTATACCAGGTGAACAATGAAGAATCTATTCCAAGAATGGACATTCTAATGAAAAGTGTATGTGATAACTGCATTGAATGCCTTAGATAGGTAGAGGAAGACAGCGTATACTATATTTCTCTTATTTCTCTTTTAATTTTATGAGGATCATAAAGCTAAGGCAGGCTGTACAAGTGCTTTGGCCTGTCAGAAGCCATGTTGAGTGGGGTATTGGATGTTATTTTCAAGTATGTACTTAAGGAGTTGAGAATGTAGGCATTTTACTGGGATCTTTGATAAGGGATTTATGATGGTACTTGATCTACATCTATGGAGACCAGTTGAGTTACCTCCTTTGTGTAATGGTAGAATGTATGATGCCTCCCATAAGGAAGGAACATAGTTTCCATACAAAGACTGGTCTGTCAGTATAGAAATAAGAAATGCTAGAGCATTGGCAGAAAGTTTTAGACAGTGAAGAGGGAGATTGTGTGGGGCAAGAGTGGTTGGTTTGAGTTGTATTGATAGTTTTTGTGGTAGAATTAGGAAATGGATTAAGAGAAAAGTTGGTGTTTAGTTGATTTGAGGCTGTTGTGGGGTACAGCTTTATAAAATGGAGGCTACTGAGTATATGAAAGGCTAACTTTAATTTGGTGGCTATACCTACTGAGTCGCTATCTAGGGAGGGGGTGGTTGGCTGGTATGACCTGGATACAAATGTTTTATTGTTGTCCAGAACTTTTTGGGGGCTGTGTTGGTTGGTGTTTTAATAGTTTGTATTATATATATATATATATATATATATATATATATATATATATATATATAGCTGTTCTTTGGAACAATCACATATCCTTTCTGCTTCCCATCAAAATTGTTTTCCCACAAGGTTCCATTCTTGGACCACTCATCTTTTCTATCTTTATTAATGATCTAAATAAGTCCCTTCCACAAACCATCTGCATTCAATATGCAGACGACTCAATATTGTTATGTTCAGAATCTTCCCCAGCTGAGCTTCAGGCTACTACCCAAAAAGTTTTTACATCTGCTGAAAATTGACTCTATCAACATTGTCTCCTACTTAATCCCCAAAAAACTAAATTATTACTATTTACACCTACACAGAAATCCTCTGCTCTTGACTTCAATATAACATCGAATAATGGAACAATAATATCCTCTGAGCCTACTACGAAACTACTAGGTGTCACATTAGATCATAATCTGAACTTTGATTCTCATATTAACTTAACCATCAAGTCAGTCAATAGAAAACTTGGTTCCCTTTATAGGCTTAAGCCCTTCCTCTCTGCTTCAGTGAGAGCCACCATTGCCCAGACGCACCTGCTATCTACCCTTTTCTATGCCTCACCTATTTTTACAAACCTATCTAAATCTTATCTCAATAAACTAGCAACGTCATACAACAACATTGCCAGATTTGCCACAGGAGCCCCTTTTTGTACCCACCATTGCATTAATCTTAAACAACTTAGTTGGCTGGAGCTACATAATCAACTACTGCCACAGCAACTTAGCATCAATCACAAAATCGCTTTCAACCTACTAATACTACCATACTCTGTACTCTTATTAGCCCTTATAAAAACCTCTCTTCATTGCGCTCTGCTACTAAGCTCCTCGCAGCCTACCATAAATCCCACAACAAAGCTGGGGATTGTTTGTTCTCCAACTCAATTGAACCTATTTGGAACAAGCTGCCAAGCAAACTTACAACTCTTATCTCTACACCCACTTTCAAAAAGCATCTAAAAATCTTCCTTAAATCCCAATGGCTCTGTCCTTGTATTAACCCTGACTGAAACTTTTATTGCCTCCAGTTACTCACGTGTTTTTTTGACCTCAACTTCTTCAATACGTTACTTTAGTACTAGCTTACTACTTACTTCACCAACTCCACTGAACTACAAAAAAAAAACAGTAATATTCTTATATTCAATGATAGTTCTCTTTGTAATTCTTTCAACATGTTATATCTTGTGATATCAGGGCTTCAAAGGCTTTATATCTCTAGTTGTATTCCTTTGTTTATAATTTGTTCACCTCATGTATTTTTTGTTGTCTGTCCTACTAGCATTGCTTTTGAAGTGCTTATTATTGGGTACAAGTTTCTTCTCTTTTTTTCTATGTTGTGGAGCTTTTCTCCCCGGGCTTCTACTGAAAATGGACATGTATCCAGCTAGACTAGCCCGGTCAACAAATGTAAAATAAAATAAAAATAAATAAATAAGTAAATATATATATATATATATATATATATATATATATATATATATATATATATATATATCTATATATATATATTTTTTTTTTTTGTCAAGTTCCTGAGTTTCTTAATGTTTAGAAGGTGTAAGTTAGAAGAGAACTTTTTCCAATTTTTCCAGTCTTTGTCACATTCCTTCAGTAAATGATTAGCTTATTTGGATAGCCAGTGGGGTGGGTTAACTTTGATACATTTAGATGTGATAGAGGCATGGGCATCCAAGGCATCAAGTAATGTACAGTTGAACTATGGGGGAGTGTCTGTAGAATTTTCAATCAAGGAGTTTTAAATTTGAGATGAATGATTCCTTATTAGAGGTGACAGGCTTGGCTATACTTCTGTTTTTGTTTGCTGATATGGCCTTTTATTATAAAGATAGGTGGGTGATCACAAAGGTAGGTAGGCAGGTGATCACATAAGGTATCAGGGAAGGAGTAGCTAGGGAAAATTTTATTTAGTGAGTTTTTGTCAGAATCCAGTCCAGTACTGGAGTTTGTGCTGCTGTTTATTATGAGTGGAGGTGAAAATAAGCTGGGTTAAGCATAGAGGCTTAATACAGTGTTTGACTTGGAGTTTTGGATTGTGTGTTAGTCAATACTGAAGTCTCATAATATGATTGTTTCATATGAGATGCTAATTGTGACCCAGTAGATGAACTATTCTGCTGTTTCAATGTTACCTCTGTGTATGTATATACCTACGATGCATGAGTTTGTGTTTTATTTTAAGGGAGATATAAGAATCTCTGCCATGTTTAGTGGCTGTGATAGGTGTTAGGGCATAGAGCTATATCTAGGCTCTTTTGGTAGATTATGCCTACTCTGCCCTCTTTTTTTCCTTTGTTCTATGTAATCTTATAATGTAACCTGTTGGGATAATTTCCTCACTTTTGTTTCCAGTTAGGTTTCAGTGGTGACAATGATAGTGGAAAAATATTGGACCAGCCATGCATGGAATTCTGGGGTCTTATTTCATATGCCACATAGGTTAATATTAGAGGTGTAGTCTAGTACTGGTACTTAAATTTTGGAGTGTGAAATATATTTGGGTTTGGGGAGGACATACAGTAGTTTACTGATCGCATGTTTGGGCCAGGGGTTGGCTGTGTATCTCTACAGAGTAGTATCATATTGGGTCAGAAGTGTTTGAGATCCTTTAGAATAGTTTTGAATTAAAAGTAAATTTTACTGAGCTTTGTGGTTTAGTCATGGTACATTATTTTAAAGAGAATGAAGACAGAAGGATTAAGGTAGGCGATATAGAGAAATGGCATTAAGTGTTGGTTTGGGTTTCTGTCATTTTGACAGAATAGGGAAGAGATGGAGGGTGATGGAGGCCTGTGCAAAGGGTTAATATTAATAAAGGTGAAATTAGAGAGGCAAGTACAGTATGGTTTGAGGGTAAATTTTTGTAAAAGGGAGTTTAGAAAGGAGTAGGAGCAGTGTGAAAGGCAGACAGCTGTTGAAATTCACTCATGTTTTTCAAAGTATGGAGAGTGGTTGGGTCATTTGAGTAAAAAGAGTGATTGCAGTTTAGGGTGGAGCTTGTTGAAGGAGTTATGTGGTTGGTTGATATGAAAGAAGTCAAAATAGACTGTGGTGAGAAAGGGTTAGCTTCCAATGGTTAAGGAGGGAGGAGAAAGTATTGTGAATAGTGTTGTTGCTGGAGATGTTCATGTTTAAGTCTGGGGTATGGAGGAGTGGGTGGAAATTGGGAGAAGGGTAGGGAAGATGAGAGAGCCTGAGTGGAATGAGGGCAAATCAAACAGGGCCCAAAGAGAATCTGCTATGTCTCAAAAAATTATTAGTAGTTTGCAGGAGAGATTGCAAAGGTAAGAAAACTGGTTCAGTGCCTCCATGTAAAGCAAAATACTAAACCAAGAAGTACATTTAGAAATGAAATGTATGACAGTAGCAGCAGAGGTGCACAGTATTAGCTCATCAGTGAGACCAGGTCTGCTTGGCCTTTCCTTTCAGTTTCCTTATATGACTAAATCCATCTTTGCTTAATGTGCAAGTAAAATTACATTTTAAAATTAGTCTAAATATTTTCTTATACATTTCAACCCAATTCATGATGACTAATGCATATTTGCTATTATAAGTAGTTAGTCTATAAATTCATTTGCAACCACTATGAGAATTTCTTTGGTGTTGCTGTGAGAAAATATTTTATGGCATTGTCACCTCAATGTTTTCATACAACGGTGGCACCTCTGTTTTTTAAAGTTTAATTCACACTAAGAGGAGTAATCTTTGCATCAAATGTACTTCTTTTATCGTTAATTACTTTTCTTGTAACAACTCTCCTTAGGATTCAATAAAATGCCTGCCACTACCGCTAATTGCCCAATTACAGGTTGATCAAATAGCATAAAGTGAGAAAGTGATGCCCAGAGCGGAATGGCCAGAATGAAAAAGACCTCATTATAATGCCTCTGAAGTGAACATTATCACAATTGGACTGGATAGTGATAGAGTTCTCTACAGAAGCATATTAATTTCATTAGCAAAAGCACTCATTAATCCCCCTGTCGCTCGTATTGCTTTATAATTGAAGACAGACATGTTGGGTATTTGGTTTATATGCTTTATTACATAGAAACACATCAGGATGGATAACAGCAGTACAAAATATAAACAAAGTGATTAACTGACAGACCACACAGACATGCATGCTTACATCTCAACAGCTTACTACAAAATGGCAGTCAGGCTCGCATGTGCTCATCTAGAGTCTTTTTCAAAGGCAAGATGTTGCAATACATGCTCAGACACTGGTATTAAATGTTTCTGCTTCAGCCTACATTCTACTCCTTGTGATTCTACAATGTACAATCTCAACTCTGGGCAAACACTTTTCACGACTCCAATCCAATCAAAACCTTTGGATGTCTGCATTCTCATTATCTCCCTTCTCATAATGGATCGAGTGATTTGCTGGACTTGTCATAATTGGATTTCTGGAAAAAGTGTTTCTTTAACAGATGGGCTTTTACTGATTTGTTGATCTTAAGACATGGAACCATTAGATCACTGCTGATGGGTAATGTGGTTCTGGTTTGTCTCGACAGAAGTCTTTGTGCAGGTGAACCACGATGTTTATCACAAGGAATATTTATGAGATTCAAGAGATTCAGGAAAACCTTGCTATTGTCTCATTTTGACTTTTCTAGTAAATGTTTCACACTTTTATCTGCACGTTCTGCCAAAACATTTGACTGCGGGTACTCAGAGCTACTCATAACATGAATAAAGTCCCACACCTCTGCAAATATCTTGAACTGCTGGCTTGTAACCTGTGTACCATTGTAGGAAATAACTTTGTGCGGACTACCATCGACTGCAAAATAATGCTTCATCTTAGTAATGACAGTACTGGATGCTAGATTAGGAAGTAGGTCAATATTGAACCAATTTGTATAGGAGTCTACTAACACCAAGTAATGGTGACCATTCCATTCAAAAATGTCTGTAGCTACTGTTGACCAAAATAGTTCAGGAATCTGGTTTAGCTTAAGTGTTTTTTTTCTGTTGATGTGGCTTAGTACTATTACATACACAGTAAGAAGAAAGTACTCTCTCGATGTCCCTTAACATCGAAGGCCAAAATACTAGTCCTCTTGCCCTTCTTTTGGTAGAATCAGTTCCTGGGTGGCCAGGATGCAAGATGGTAATATACTATTGTTGCAAGGATGTTGGAACAATCACTTTTGGACCTTTTATGATGATACCATTTTAAAACAAAATCTCATCTCTGTAAGAAAAATATGGTTGCACTTCTACTGGTAAACAAGATTTCTTTGAAGGCCATCCTCGGTTGATAAAGTGGTTGAGCTTCTGAAGAATTGGATCTAAAGCTGTGTCACTTCTAAGCTCATCAAGATGTGTGGAAGAAAAATTCTCACTTCCATGACTTTAAAATCAAGTTTCTTATTTTCATTCTGTTCAGTGGCATTTCTATGCGATCTGGATAAAGTATCAGCAAGATAAAGAAGCTTGCCTTTTCTATAGACAAGACTGAAATTATAATTTTGCAATTTCAGCATCATGCGTTGCAATCTGGCAGGAAATGTATGCATAGGCTTTCTCAAAATAGTGACTAGAGGTTGGTGACCTTTTTCAATCTGTATAGGTCTACCATAAATATAATCATGGAACTTCAAACATGCAAACACAATTGCCAAGAGTTCTTTCTCTGTCTGAGCATACTGCATTTCAGTTTGGGTTAAAGTTCTGGACACATAGGCTACTGGTCTACCCTCTTGAAGAATGACTGCACCAAGACAGCACTTGGAAGCATCACAAGAAAGACTAACTGGTTTGTGCACATCATAGTATCTGAGAGTTGGTGGACTGGCAATTTTCTGTTTCAGGATATCATAGCCTCTCTGGTGTTGTTCTGACCATGGCCAGGATACATTTTTGTGTGTCAAATCTCTGAGCAGTGCTGAAAGTTGGCTCAAGTCTGGAATGAACTTACCTAGATAGTTAACTATTCCAAGAAAACTTTGTAGGGTTTGAACATTGTCTGCAGCTGGCATCTCAAGAATTGATGTTTGCTTGGAAGGATCTGGTCATAAGCCTGAACTGGTAAACATATGACCAACCTAAGGAACTTCTCATAACCTGAATTTGCACTTCTGAGTATTCATATTAAAATTCACTTCACATGCTCTTTCCAGAACTTTCTTGAATTTTCTATCATGCTGTGCTTCACCATTACCTCCTACTAGAATACCATCCACTATAACAGCACACGAATACCCAGAAAAAATTTGCTCCATTGCACGCTGCAAGACTTCACTGACAGAATTTATCCCAAATGTCATTCTCAAAATATGTACCTGCTAAAAGGAGTACTGAACCTGGTTAGCAATAAGGATTTGGGGTCAAGCAAAATTTGTCAAAATGAAGTCTTTGCATCTAATACAGAAAAAAAGTGACATTTGGCATAAGAGCTGCAACGTCTTCAATTGTATTCATTGGATGATGAGGTTTCTTCAGTGTTTTGTTCAAATCTTATGGATCAATACATATTCTGATATCATCTGAATTTTTCTTATGAGCTACCACCATGGAAGATATCCATTCAATTGGTTCATCAACTGGACAAATCACACCTTGCTGCACCATTTTATCTAGCTTGGCTTTGACTCTGTTCTGCATAGCTACTGGAATTTTCCGGGCTGGTCTGACAATTGGGCTGACTTCAGGGACTAACTTCACATGGCACACAAATGGGAATTTGCCTAGTTTGTCTTTGAAAAGTTCAGCATAAGTAGAAATAATAGACTGGGCAAAATTAGAACAGTGGTCTTTTAAGCTTAAATGGTAGACTTCCTTTTTAAATGAAAGCAGTCCCATTTTCAAACTATCTCTGAGGCCTAATAATGACTGTATGTGCCTTTTGACTATGTAAAATTGCAAGTCATAGCTGTTCCCAGCAGAGTAACATGAAAGCACTACTGAACCTTCAGTGTGAATCTCTTCACCACCATAAGCAACAAGTTTTACACACTTTGCCAAATCAAACTTCTCACCAGCATATACTCTAGCAAATGTTTCTGCCGACATAACATTCCACTTTGAACCTGTATCAACTTTGAGCTCTATGGGCCTTCCATTTATCCAAACTGTACAAAATACTTCATTCTTTGCCCATAAATCTACTGCATTGAGTGTTTCATTAAACACAGACACACACAACTTTCTAATTGATCAACTTGTCTCTTGGAATGTTCTTTTTTAATAAAAGAATGCACCTCTTTTGATTGACAAAATCTTTGAAAATGATTCCACTTTTTACATCTGTGGCATTGTTGACCAAAAGCTAAGCATTCTTTTAGATACATGATTGCCACCACAACTGCGACAGTTGACTAGAGGCTAGGTGAGTGTATGTGCTTTGAGCTTGCTGACTCACTCTTGTGCTTCACTGAGACTGTGCATACTCTGGAATTTGCTAGAAAGCTACAGGATTGACCAGGGAATGTTACATGACCAACAGTTGCTTCCATGTGCTTGGGCCTGTTTCTTTTAACCACGTGCTGCATACTATCAATATGAGCACTAGAAGATACTGGAAGTGTGCATTTCTCATTTGTAAGCATATCTGTGAGGTCGGTTCCCATTCAGAAGCCTGAAACATCATAAGCCTGAAAATCAAATAGACATACTGATGTCATTGTTGTCTTTATAGTGACATATTAGCATTATTTGTCAGGATTTTGGGCTTTCAGGATTTTGAGTTTTCAGGATTCTGAATTTTCAGGCTTTTGGTTTCAGGATTTTGATTTTCAGGCTTATGATGTTTCAGGCTTCTGAATGGGAACCGTGAGGTCATATATCTGACAAATCTCAATGGCTTATTCAAAGTTAAATCACTGTCACAAAGCAAAATCTTTCTCACAGCATCATCTGTGATACCACACACAAGTCTGCTTTTTATCAACTCATCTCTTAAATGACTAAATCTGCACATTTTAGCTTTGTTTCTCAAGTCGGTTCTATATGGTGCAAAGGTTTCCTCAGCTTTTTGATTCCTTGTATAAAAATAACTGTCTTTCCATTGTAATATTCATTTGGGGGTTACACATTTCTATAACTTTACATTTTAAGCACTTGGGGACTTCACTTGACTCAGTTGATGCCATTGTGTGGCGGTTCCCCCTCCCTGGCAAATACAGCAGGTGCATACACAAATGAACGCTCTCTTTCTATAGCTTATGAAAGAGCTAAATTAAGTAGAATAAATGCCTTTGCATGTTCAACTTTGTCAGAAAATGCAGCTTCTATGAAAATATCATACTTTTACTCAAACACTCTCCAGTTCTCAGGAATATTATTATCAAATACAAGTGAACCTGGTCTATGAAATCCTTCAGCCATGCCAACAAAGTATGCCCAAATACACTGTAAATATGGCCCTTGTAATGATATATAAACATGTGCACACAGCAGATACTTGTAATAACATTCACGTGCACAATAAACTCTTTGAAATACTGTACTTTGTAAAATATGATTTGAAATGGCTGTATTTTGTGAAATAACTGTACTGTAATACTGCACAAACATGTGAACACTTTGTATACTTTGGATATCTTGAATAGCTTTAATTAATGTGAAAAAGTAGCACATAGTAAAAAAATGCACTTGTATCCCTTATTTTATTCATTTTATGTGATTTGGACATAGTTTCAAACATTTTCGTAACTATTTTGAATATTTTTATCAATATGTCGAGTTTCGGACATTTTGTTTAACTAAAAATTAGTTTTGAGCATTTTGAGTGCTTTGTTTTATATTTTTTTGAGTAAGAAATCATTTAAGCAAGTTTTATTACCTGGAATTCATTTCTGACCTGTATGTACATGCAGTAGGGATGATCCGTTCCTCTATATTCCTCCAACATTAACTGAGTGCCTCTTGGCCTTGATTCTGGATCCTACTTCTGATACCATGTCACTTGTCTTGGTTTATGACTGAAGACGAACATGCGGGATAGTTCACTTATATGCTTTATTACATAGAAATACATCAGGATGGATAGCAGCATTACAAAATATAAATTAACTGATTAGCTAACAGACTACACAGACACGCATGCTTACATTTCAACAGCTTACTACAAAATGGCAGTCAGGCTCGCATGTGCTCAGTATTTATACACTTGTGCAAGCCCATGGAAACCTTCTTAAAGGTATATATACATACTGATCTGCATCCCCCCGCACAGACCTACATGCACATATGCACTCCCGCTCTTATTAATTTATCCATAAACAAGGTACCCCACACTTTCTCTCTCTCTCATGGAAGCACCTATTCACCTGCATGTATGCTCCAAAAACAACACACTTCTAGTTTTGCAGTTCTATTCTTAACCTCACCCCCCATGCGACCACCTTACAAGTACATAAACACCCTCTGTGTGTGTCTGTCTCCTTCCCTGTCTATCTCTGCCCTCTCCACCCCAACACATGCATGGTAACACCCACCCCAACCCTCATGTCACTGCTGAAATTACATGAACCACAAGTTCTCTTGAAGAGGTGAATGGGTGATAATCATGTTTTTATGACCGTCATTTTTCCCTCTTAGAGTAAAATGTTACTGAGTAGCAATTTTTCCCAAATAACTTGGCTGAGTAAATATGGAACCATGGACATATTTCCAGAGGGACAGCCTTTGACTGTCATTGTCCACTCCCTTGGACTGTCTTATTAGCATGCAGCTTTGCCTGTTAGACCACTTACTGTACTGAGGACCCCACGGGGAATTATCAGTGGTAAAGTGGCCTATGAGTTCAGAAGACTATTATAATATGGAAACTTTTGAGGACCCCAGTTGGAATTATCAGTGGTAGAGTGGCCTATGAGTTTAGAAGACTAGTGTAATATGGAAACCTTTTGAGATGAGGCTTTCACAATTTTACAACTACTGTTTTGTGTCATTACAATTTTTAAGGATAAAACTGCAAAGATTGTCATTGATGAATTGTATCTCTCATTGACTTGTAGTTTGCTGCTTTTATTATGGAGCATTTAATTGTAGACGTATACTGAGAAATTTTCTAGAAATATTAGAGATTATATAAATGTAGATAATGGATAACACCAGTTATAAAACTGAAATGACCATAGTTTTACTTACGAAAAATACATCATTAAAATGCTAAGTTCTTAGTCTGGTTAATTCACACCTGCAACACTTTGCTTGTACACTTGCATGAAATGTCTGATGAAAAATAGATCACACCGGATGAAGTGCAACTGAATGGCATGGCATGATCAGTGTGTTATTAACAGGAAAAACATCTATGTTATGATGAACTTGCATGAAGGACATTTGTGACATGCGTATGTGCCTTTGTTTATATGGTGTCCTTTCAGTGCAGGCTTGCTGGTCTCAAGAACAGATTTTAATGTTAAGTTCCAGTTTTAAAAATAAAAGATTAATATATTCCTATGAATTTAGACAGACCCATATTTCCTAGAAGTATTTTTCAACAATTTTTTCAAAATATCTTTTTATTTTGTAAATATCTAAAGAAGAAACAGCCAAAGCAGTTGTAAAATTTCTTTGGTGAACATGAAGCCTGCAATATGAATCCAACATCCCAGCAACTCGAAAAACAATAAGAAAGAGCAACAAAAAATATTAGCATTAGCTGTAACACATAAGATGCAGAGTGACCAATCTAAACAAATGTAGCCAGACACACTGATGGCATTAACTGCACTAAAGCGAGACAGAGAGAACCTGTCAAGTAAAGCTGAAACAGCTAAGAAGAGAAAAAAAAGTCTTAATTTCCCATAATTCAAACAGTTCTACAAATGGCAGAACCACCACTCCAAATTACCCAACTGCAAACATATTGTACTATAATGGTGTAGGATCTTGCTGGTTCAGCTTCACTGCAGAGGTACCTCAAAATCAGGTCTGGTTTTAAAACATAGTTAGGTTTCAAATCAATTTGGAGATGTGCAGTGACCATTTTGAGATTCACAAGGTATCTACCTTAACTAACACATCCATAAAAACATAAACGGGTCTATATTATATCATCGAACACTTAAAAAAGCGAACGCTGATTGATCAACCTAATTTAAGCGAAAGCTTACAATCTCGAACTGTCATATCAGCGATTTTTTTCCCAGGGAAAAAAATCTCTGATCCAAAGCACATACACATAACACAAGCACACCAAACAAACAGAAATCCGCACACATACACCTAAATTCTGATACCTAACCCTACACTAAACTATGCACACACCACTAACTACCCACTTACCTTAACCCAAACCCTAACCCTAAGGTCCGTCACTATCGCATACTCACCTCACTCACTCCCTAACCCTAACTCACTTAAATCTGCCCTAACCCTCATGTCCACTCAATCGCACACACACCTAACCCGAGCCCTAACCCTAACTCACCTAAATCACCCTAACACTCACATCCACAAAATTGCACACTTACCTGAATCCAACCAGTAACTTTCCACCATAACACTGAAAATACAGAAGCAACAGAAACGGACAAACAAATTCTTTCCCTAGGAAAAAATTCGAGTCTCTGCTGCTTCGATATTTTGCAGTTTCGCGAAAATAAGTTCGATCAATCAGCGTTCGCTTTTTTAAGCATTTGAGGATATAATATAGACCCACATAAACATACCAAACTCTGTTAATACAAGTCTTATTGTGACATCCCAAGCCTCAGCAAATTTGACCACTTTAAGTAGACATGCAAAGAATTTGTAAATCCCAATACTGATTTTTTTTTAATTACAGAATGCTGTATTTATGAAGAATACACCTGTTACTGTTAAGCGCATGAAGCATTTTTGAAAATTGTTTCTTATTCATCCCAGAAGCTGGTAGCTAACCTTGCAGCCAAAAGCAGATTACCTAATTTTGAGGCAAACATAAAGTAGTAAGAGTTGCAGAGATCTTTCAAAGTATAGAAAATGAATGCCTTTTTGAACATTTTCCCCCATAGCTCATTGAAAAATAATTACTATTTGAAATAATCTGCCCATCAAAACCATCACGTGCTCAGTAATACATGAAATTTAATTTACATGTTGATATTATGTGTCAATATTTAACTACACAGAACCATAAATCTGATATTCTACTTCCAAATGTGCAATACATTTTGTTGACTTACCTATAACTTTTAAAGGTATTCCTAGATAACTCCAGAGGAAATTCGTAAGAAGTTCTTATCTTTATACAGTGTGAGGTCAATTATTTTTAGCAGTAAAATTAACTTTTTCACATGCAATAAAGGATTTGTTTTAAACAATTCTATTCTCCAGAGTTTTTGTTTCTTTGGATAACTTTTTAAGTTTAGTCACAGTTTTATAAGTCAGTCATCTTGGCAAGAGTTTTGCTGTGTTACTAATTCCTTACAGGAAAAACTTCTTATTCTTTTTAATGTCAGCATTTGAATTGACTGTGAGCAGTTAGTAGTTAGCATTAAGTGTCTCTTTTCTGGGGCTTTGTGAAAATGCTATCCTGTACTCAAGGGATGGACAGCGTGTTGATTATCGTCTCCTGGCATTGTGATTATGACAAACAATTTTGATCAATGTTTGGCCTGCATTTATCAGTCTTTCAGAAGACATTGCTGCTCCATTTTCTACAAGCATATTATGAGATGATGGGTATTGCAGCTAAACAGAGACAATAAGGTACCATCCTACAATGTCCTTAATATCCTTTAAGATAACCTAAATGTCTGAATATGAAGCAGTGATCATACTTGTTAAAACAGTTTGAGTCTGTAGATTCATATGGCACAAGAATTTGACATATTTTCCCATGCTTGCCCCAACATTTCAGGAAACAGCTGGGATAGACTGCAAATTGTTTCTTGATATATATATTATTTTGGACTGTTTAACCACATGTCTAACTGAGAGGGACTTTCTACAGTGGAGTGGGAGGGGAGCATTTGAGTGCATTATTCATATGCTCCTTTTTTCTGCTTAAAGCAACAGTTTCTCCTCCTGGTGTGTGAGGGGCTCCAGTGCCATTTGTCCAGTGAAGTCTACCTTACCCTCATACCAAGGCAACTGTTGCTCCAGACAGCATTGCCAAATGGCCATAGCACACATGTATTTCCTTACTTGCCCTTATTAAAAGTCACAGTTCTCAGGACATGCCCCATAACCTTGGTTGCGTCATGGTCTTTGTGACCACACTTTCTCTGACCAATGTTAGACATCTGAAATGAAAGCAGTCCTAGTAGTACAAAACATTAATGATGTAAAGATTGATATATTTTATGTGTTTTTACACTTGTACTGCAAAGATGTTCACTGCATATAAACTACCTGAGTAGGTATTTCTAGGGCTCTTGTGCTGTGTATCTGGACAGGGTCCATTACATGGAATACCAGACCTGGAAAGGCATTCTCCATTATTTTGCATGCTGTCTACTGTATGCTATTCATTGTATTTGTGATTATGTAGCAAGACCAATACAAATGATGACAGTGAAGATAATGAACCTGTATTGTTTGGGCATGCACCTAGATAGAACATGTTCCTTGTCTTAGCCATCACAGATATTCCACTAAGGCACAGATTTCATTTATATGTATAATTTCCCTTATCATGGCTACATTAATGAGATCTATGCAGTTCTACTTTCTCATTTTCCTCCTGCCAGCAAGCTCTTGTTAAATATGTTCTCATTCCTTAGTCAATATTTCAGTCAACATTAGTAAATTCTTTATGAATTTTTAGTTATCCAGTAGGTTTAATGTCCTATCTCCAAAATATTTCTTGTATAGTTTACCAAAATCATTTTTATGAGTGCATTTTCCATGTCACAGGAAGTTATTTTTTTAATCTATTTGACACAAATGTTAAGTATGCTTCTGCTGTTAACTTCTCCATTTTGAGTAATACAAAGTATTAGAATCACAGTGCAGTAGCTCTTAACATTCTTTTCTGGAGCTGCTTTGTAAAATGTGGATGGTAATGGTCCAATTATTTTTTAATCACTTGCATATAAAACATACATTGTGTGTTTTTAACAAAATTGCAGTAAATCAATTTTTTGGCTGCTTTCTGACAAGATAATACATTTCAGTCAGACATTTGCACTGTTAGGTAGGAATGGTTACAGTACTTCCTTTTTCCTACAGTACTGTCACGCAAGGGGTAATATGCTGCACTCCATGAGTAATGTGATGCCTTGTACAACTGGAGACCCTTTCTGCATTTGAAGAACTAATGACTTTGCTGAACAGTACTGTGAAAGCTAATTTTCATAAGTCTGCATTTTTATCCAGCAAATCATAAGCTAGGGAAAAAAGATACCCAAGACTCCTACAATGTAAAAATTATAACTAGATCATGAGACATGTAGAGATTTTATTGTCATTAGATGTATATTGTCTGACATTACATAGTACATAATCTTAGCTGAGGTAAGCACTTCAACACAGAAAGAATGACTTAAAAAAAGAAACTGGATTCAGAGTTTGATAGTAATGTCCTTTTTAAATATATTATCTTTTTTAATAAAGTAGCATGACAGAAAATATTTTTCCTCTTTCCAGCTAACATTTTATCAGCATTGTGCCCTATCCATTATTGTTTGGAGTGAGTCTTTTTGTATGAGGTTTGGTTTTTAGTATAGTGAACATTTTAATGCGTGATATCTGACATACATAGACAGAAAGTAACAGCAGCTAAATCATAGCATCTTGGTAGAAATAGTATAGGAGAAGCAGCTTACCTCTATTTCTATTTGCAGAAAATGTTTTAATGATATAGTATCCATTTTTATTTCTGCATTTTCTAAAGGACAATTGTATACAATGAACTGTGTTGTTTGGTATGGACCCCTATATATTCTTTCTGATAGTTGTATAACCTTGTTTGTGGAGAAAATTTTCTGTTTTGAGGATAATGTTCACTCTTCAGTAGCATTAAATCAATTAGCTGAACGGCATACAGAATTCAACCTTGCATTACATAAAATATGCTCTTCCAGTCTTTCAACATTCAATTCCTATCCTGTCATTGCACAAAGTGCTATTTGTTTCTCAGATTATGGTAGATGTGGATTGCTGGTAGGATGTCTCTCATAAATCACGCAATTTAGGTTCCAATGATGCTTCCAATACCTTGGGTCTTATGCTGAAATACAGTTATTCAAGGATTCCAAAAACTCTGATTTACTAGAACATGTTCAGTATGAACAAAATATATTTTGTCACCCTGTGGTTTCATCCAAAGATCAGATGCACAAATTCTAGGAAAAAAAATATCAAAGATCATAAAGAAGAATATTGCAGTGATTAAACTGCCTTAACATGAAGAAAGGATTAAGAAAATTGGTTGTGTTCTTTTATTGGCACCTCAGTAGTGACATGATTTAGTTGTTAAGCCTAATAGAATGATTTTCTTCAGAGCTCTTTGTATACCAGCTCTTTTACGATAAAAATAAATGAAATGACTATAAAAATTGTACAATAAAACAATGTAATAAATATGAATTCTGAAAGTTTGCAGAAAAACTGTTAAGCATTCAAAACCCCTCCATACTAAGCGAATAAGGTTTATTAATGGTTTCCCCTGCACTTTTCAAAATAAATGTTTAAACCACTCTGAAATTGTCCACAGAGGGGCATTCCTGAAGATTCCAAAATAATTTTGGAGTTAAGATACCTTATGCAAAGGGGGTGAAAATAATGTTTTCAGCCTCATCCCCAAGTATATTCCTAGTGTGATAAGTGTAGAAGGAAATAAGGGTGATGTAAAATACTAGGGTCAATCCCGAATATGCTTTTTCCATGAGAAGCATGATCATTTGATAAGTGATTGCAAAGAAAGGAAATGTTATATTTGTGAGGAAGCAGCTCCTGATGCAAAAAATGTGAAATGAAATGTTATAAATGAACCAAAATTGTTCATTTACATAGGGACTGTAATCTACAGCGAAAGAATGAAGAAGAATAAAAAGTCATTAAAATATATTAAGGGAAGAAATGGTAGCATCAGAAAATAAAGAGGAAGCAGGGAAGCAAGCATAGGCCAAAATAGAGAAGGTTAAAGGGAGAGGCAAAATAGAAAATTTTAGAGAAGAAGGCATTGAAATAAGTGATTAGGAAGATATATATTGGAAAATAGTTAAAGAAAAAATAAATATCAGTAAAAGAGTAAGATAACAAAAGTTTAAAGGGTTAAGTGAAAAAGAGAAAAAAAAAGGAAATTGATGATGTAAATGAGATAAATGTTTGAATTTATCTAAATATGTACACAATTTCCAGTAAGCTAAAACACAGATATAGTGATAACTTCAGTATATGTAAGCAGTATTGAAAATATAATTAGAAAAGGCATTTTAAATTGGTGTAGTAAGTGTGATGTTGTAATGATATTGGAAGATATAAGATTTCCGACACAAGAAGAGAAATTACAAACAGAAAAAAGCTTTGTGGAGGAAACAATAGGAAACTTAAGAAAATAAACATTTTCTGCTATAGCATTGTTTTGTCGGAAGCCAGTAAAAATATTGGATGCAACACTGGTAATGATGGGAAGATTATGCTTTGTGATATCTACAATAGTTAATGAGGTATAGAATTATATCACTGTATGCCTATGTTACAAGTAAAGAAAGAGACTGGAATACATAAATATGATTATAATACTGGTGGGAAATTTTAATTGTGATCAGCGAGGGAAAAAAAGAGAAAAGCCAATGATAAAATGTTTGAGGCTATAAAATGTGGTCATTTTAATATTTGGAATATTAATTTGTGGGCATACAGTCACGGTGTATATAAAACAAAAATAAAGTTTCATTGTATCACAAGCTTTAAGTTTTGCTGAAGTGAAATTTAACAGTTTTATTTTTCAGATCATTTAGCCATATGGATAGAGATAAAGGAAAACGAGGAGTATATCAGATTGGAAAATGAATAAAAATAATTAAGTGAGAAATTATGGGATGTTAATGGAACTAAAGTAATTATATAATTATGGAAAGATCACATTTCCACTTGAATATGTTATAAAAACTGTTCTGAGTGGTGGTTGCTGTTCAGAAAAATAAAAAAAAAGTTGTTTTTTTTTTAGAATGGCAGTCATAAGTAAGAAAAGCAGAAAAAAACAAATATTATAGGAAAATGTGTATAGATACTTTAAAAGATTTGGAAAGAAATGAGAATTTTTTGTTACAGAAATGTAAATTATGAAAAGAATCTAGAGAAAATTAAAGAATTTTTATTTAAGCAAAAATAGTATTTACAAGGTAGAAGAGAAGAGGTACTGGCTTACTTGAGCAGTATAGTTAATGAAAATATTCGTATAATGAAAGAAATGAGAGGTAAGGTCTCAGGAAAAAATGCAAATACTACAATAAATGATGTAAAGGAAATGTATCGAGATAAAATGTCAGTTCTCAAAGAATGGATTGCTAAAATGTCAGACACATAAATAAAGAATTAGAAAATGAAGTTTCCTTATATGAATTAGATGAAATACTTGGACAAGTTAATTTGCAGTCTGATGCAGGATCAGATGGAATAGGATACCAATGCCTTGGGAATTTTACAGACTGATAGAAAGAATATTTCTTAAAAGTTATGAATGATCATTTAAATGAAGGTTTTATTTATACAGAGTTAGGCAAAGGCATGTTTAAATTTGTATGAAAAAAGGAAGAAAA
Organism: Protopterus annectens; assembly: GCF_019279795.1. Classification (NCBI taxonomy): domain Eukaryota; kingdom Metazoa; phylum Chordata; order Ceratodontiformes; family Protopteridae; genus Protopterus; species Protopterus annectens. The sequence continues at coordinate 352,996,099 of NC_056737.1, read as the reverse complement.
GATGAAGTCAAAAATCGGACACATAGTATTGAACAATGCAAATAACAAGATTGTTATGAAAATAATTCAGAAGAGGATGGAAAGAGAATGAAAAGCATTATGGAAGCATGTCGTTGATTTTATTGAATTAAGTTTGATAAGCTGGTTTTGGGCGATCACAAACAGAGGAAAGCAATGAGTGCTGGTCTAGGGACAGGCGTTAATTATACTGAAAGTCATTGACATAAAAGTGTTACTTTAAGAGTGAAGCTGTCATTTCATTTATCCGACAGTTGAACAACTGCATGTCATGGTTTGTTAGTGCTTTTATTATGAACTGCTGTTTTCCATATTGAAACAATTTCCAGATATATAAATTTGACTTTTTGTGTGCTCCTTTATGTTCCTATAGTAACTGACAATATTCTACTGGTTAGAAACAGGTGACTGAACTGAGTGAATGCATAAAGGATTTACCAGATATTAAACATCCATCAGACAGAGAGAATTCTTTTTAAAACACTGCCAGATAAATGGTTAGGCATTAGAATCACATCTTGAAATTTGGACCTGTATTTGGATAAATTAGTAAGTTTAACAGTAGATTCCTGTCTCATGATATCTGTTATATGAAAGCTTGTAAGCTTACAACTGAAATGCCTTTAGACTGTCACCAAGTGAACTATATGAAGAGGATCAAGTTGTCTTCAATTATGTAGGAAACAATATAGTTATCGAAGTTTGAATTTCAAAGTTGAAGCATGGCCTGCAGTTATATCCTAGGTGTAATTCTCTATCCCTTTATCTTTATAATTTTCCATCATTACAAAATCTCCAAAAACCTTGCGATTATAATATACGGGGACATAGAACTGATGATTACAGACATCATTACACTTTGGCATTAGTTGCTCTTACTCAAAAAGGATGGTGATTTAGTCATGACAAAAACCTACGGAAAAATGGAGAATGATCCAGAGGGCACATTACTTGTGACTCGGGTAACTCTGACAAATATAAGGATAAAAGCAAGGAGATATTTAACAACTGAAAATAAGAAAGACACAATGAATCATTACATGAACAGACTGACCTTTCATAAGAGTTCACAGACAGGAAATACATTGCTATTGTTTCCTCTCTCTCTTACCTTTTTCTGTTTACAGTTCAGAATGCCTCTTTCACCCTTTTAGGTCACCATTAAAGTTAATGCTTTTTTTTTTCAACCACTACAATTATTGTTTTTTAAGGGTGTCAAACTTTTTTTAGTTGGGAGTGTTGGATTAAATAGCTGAGCCTTTGCATCATACATTAAGTCAAAACAAAATGGACCACAAGTGAGGGTGATGTAATTAATCCTTTTTCTCTAGTTGTATAAGATAGTTTTCCGTTTCTGTTACTGGATGTTTAATCTAAGCAATGCTTAACAGTCATGACTGACTGCATCCCAACACCACAAACTGCCTATGTATTGCCTATATGTGTGTGTGTATATATATATATATATATATATATATATATATATATATATATATATATATATATATATTATTATTATTATTTTTTAATTCCATATAAGCCATGAGGTTTCATTCCATCATTAAGGTCTTTCCATGACTGCCTCATACCACCTTCATACCACCAGAGTAAATAAATCAATTTTTATTTTGTATAGAACAGTATACTGTCCATACTATAATACCATTCAGGGAAAAAAAAAACTAATATTCTTACTATGCAACTCAGAAACCAGCTTAAGTATTCAGATACTTTCCATAACCCCATAAGCCTTTCGGCCCATAACTAGCTTTGCATCTTTGACACATATCAGACTGAACTACTTTAAACACAACTGGGAAGTTACAATGAGGAACCATTTTGAAAGCTACATTTTGATGTTTTGATGTTCTCTCCAAAAATGTGGTACAGGATCAATGGTTCTAGAACCTTCCAGGGCAATTTTTCCATGCAGTGAGCTAACTAGATGAAATGGTACATCATCCAGCCCAATGAAGCAGAGGGTTAAAGCCATGACTGCACCTTATATAATCTATGTTCACTCTGTATCACAGGTGCCAGAGTGGCCAGCTAAGGAGGATACAAGTGAATATGTTATGCCAGTACATCTGTACTAGGGAGGAACAGCTTGACTCACAATATTGGTGACACTTGCAGGAATACAGTTGTAGCCCTGTAGCATGAAAAGCTTAGCTACCTGCAATGTAAGCAATATGGAGTTTGGTCTGCAAACTGCACATTCTCAGGAGCGTGTATGCACTTCCCATGGTGGCTGTAATGGATCTCAAAGGCTTCTGAGGTGAGGAGGATTAGACAGTTTGCATGATGTGAAGACTGGCCCACTCACTAACACCTGAATGGTCCAGAGGGCCCTTTCACTTTAGGAAGAATGAATGTGGGAAGTCATTGGGCTGATCCTATTGCCAAAAGGAAATACAAAATGGAAGTTTTACATTGTGCTATTGTACGACACAGTTATAGTATTTTTTTTCTCTTTCGGTTACATTTTCCCTTGCTTTCCCATGCCCTCTTTAGTAACTCTATGGATTCCCATCACTGTCATCTCTTCTGACAGTGTTTTGGACCTCTAGAATTGGCCTCTTTCTGATGTGCTTTTATAGATTTGGAGAACAGTAGATGTAATATTCAGTTGTTTTTGATGAACACAGCTTAGAAAACATTTCTTTAAAATATATTCTTCTGCCTTAATGAAGAATCATTACATGTGAATGACAGAAGAAGCTGCTAAGTTTTGATTTCAAAAATACATATAGCCTCCTTGCCCAAGTTCTCAAGAGGGTTTATCTCTTTATCTTTTTATTAGTGTGTGAAACTTAAAAATACTTTTACCATTCTCAAAGTATCTGCAGGAAGATAAAAAGCTACAGAAAAGGGACTTGGTAAGCTACATCATAATTATGTCATGCTGTAAACCTTAATACATTATTTACAGAGTGAGCTATTGTTTTCTGTTTCAGCAGCTGAGACCCAGCACTTGAACTGGCTTAATATAGTAACTATATGACCTTGGCACTAACACCATACATCCATGGTATTTCCTCCTGAAAGGTGAGTGCAACATTATGCATATAAAGTCCACACTGCTGCCATGTGACAGAGTTGCATGCCTGTAAATGATACTCAGTGTTTTCACATGCTTGTGTATTATGTGTAAACTGAAGTCATGACTCTGAGATGCACATCTGTACATGCTGTCTTCACAGCTGCTATGATACTAAGACATATAGTTGTATAGGATGCATATTTAACTGCAATGACAAAAAATGCACACTTGCATGTGACACACACACTGCTTTCACTACACAGATGCCTTCTTGTATATGATGGATGCATGATGTACAAGCATGCATCTGTGTAGTAAAAGCAGAGCATGGCTGTATGCTTCTACATGACACATACTGTTCTTAATACACAGAACAGTGACTGCAAGCGATGCAAACACTGTAGGCATGACACAAAGATGCATGCTTGTTTATGATAAACATAATACATCCACAACACAGATGCATGTTTGCATACAAAACATACACCGCTATGACATAGAGATGCATGATTGTGTATGATGCATGCACTGCTTGCATTATAAAGATCTATGCTTGTATATGATGCATACAGTACTATCATGACAAATATTCTTTTGATGCATACACTACTGCAGTTACACAAAGACTCATTTATACTATGCACACAGTAAAGACAAGGCACAGCAATGTTTTTTTTTCAAATATAAATTTTATTCATTTTGCTTTATAGACATAACACACAACAAAACTATTGCAGTTTAGAAATGCACATTAATACAGCAGAGATCATTCAAATAATAACAGTGCTGCCTAGGGGTATTGTCAACCCTGGAAATAATTGTATTAAAAAGAAAGAAAAACAAATATGCAGGTGGGTAGGTACTGTAACAACTCAGAATGTAAAAGCCTCTATTTAATACATAGATATGAGATAGGATAGAAAAACATGTATACTTATCTTGAGCCACAAAGGTGAGGGGAATATAAGAATCATAGTGGTGTTAAGGTGAAAGAAAAAGAGAAACATAGGAAGGAGGAGCATATAGTAGTAGTGTACCCATTCAGAATAATGATACTTAGTTGTCAGCCAGAAGCTCAAATATGACATTCCAGAATTTCTGGAAGTATGTGCATATTCACGCTTTTGTAATTATAAGATTATGAGAAGTAATGTATTTGACAGCCATATTCCTGAACCCACTCAAAGACATTTTAGAGCGATCTAGCCAGTGTTGGGAGATGTAGAATTTAATTAGTAGGCAGAGTGTTATTAGGATATGGAATCTTAATTTTGAAAATTTATGGTTAGTAATGTGTAATAATGCCATCTCCCACGAAAGGGTTGATTTGTGATAGCCCATCTTGTCGAGTCTCACCTTTAGAGAGCACCAAATGCTGTGAGAGTAACTGAAAAATCAGCAGAGGCAAGCAAGAGATATATTAGGGTTAAAATTATTTAAATGTGTGGGAGTGTAGTATGTTATTGTTAATCATAAATTGTGTATAAGTAAGCTTTTCAAAAGGGAAGAATAGTAGAGTGAATTTAATGGCTGATAACTTTTGTTCTTGTAATAGAATAGTCCCTTGTTGATCCCAGTATTTTGCGTACACCATCCTATCTTGATACTGAATTGAATTTATGAATTTATGAGAGAGGGACAATGTATTATTTTTGCTTGCTAGGATCTGGAGCAGTTTAGATACTTGGTGGAAGTCGTAGTCTGCGTAAAGTCTTGTATTAAGGATGCAATAATTTCTCTGATTTGCTGCAAAATTATAATGTATTTTTAGATACTTTTAAGGTGTCTCTTAGTTGCCAGAGCTTTGTGTTTATGTATATCCCAGAGTGAGTTATCTTTTATTAGAGGATAGTCTCCAAGGTTAATCATGCTATTATTTAGCTTGATATTGGGGTTTAAGTGAATGGGCTGGAATAGAAGGAGAGCCTTATCCAGTTTCAGGGACTTAAAAATATCTTGGAAGGATTTGATTTTAACTTCAGGATGTGGTGTATTTTTAACTTCCTAAGAGTTAGTGGGTCTAAGAAGGGGAGGGCTTTGGTATTTAAACTATTTTCCAGAGCATGATTGTACCACATTTTTACCCAAAGGGGCGTCCACGTATGGTTGTTCGGATGGTAATTGACAATTGTAATTAATCTACTGGCATGCAGAATTCTATGGTAAAGTTGAAGGTCTGGCATGCCAAGACCTCCTTTAGATTTTGGGAAAATAAGTCTCTGATATGACACCCTTATCAATTTTGGATGCCAGATGAATTTTGCAAAAGCTTTGTGCATTTTATTGAAGAATGTGTTGGGAATGTAGGAAAGAGATGCATAAAAGTGGTAAAGAAGCTTTGGAAGGATGTTCATTTTAATGATAGATATTTTAGATAGTAAGAGCAGTTTCAACTGTTGCCATCTGTATGAGTCTTGGGAAAGTTTTGACCATATTTTGGATACGTTGGAAAGTACTGTAGAAGAGAAATAGTGGTTGTAGCAAAACCCTGGATATTTGCAAGAGTAAGACATGTTAAAAGAAGAATCTGAAAAGAGGTTTTCTCTATGAGCTGCAGGATTGATCGGGAATATATAGTATTTATTTAGAGTAATTTTATAGTCAGAGATATGAGCAAATGTATTTAGGGTAGCCATTATTTTTTTGATATCTGTCGAAGGATGTTCAAAATATATGTTCAGGTCATCCACAAACATGGTCAAACTTATTTTCGTATTTAGTATTTTGGGTATTGAATGGTGAGTTGTTTGTCTAATGAAAAGAAAGAAAGGTTCTAGATATAAGTTGAAAAGAAGAAGGGAGAGAGGGCACCCTTGTTTGGTACCATTTGAGATTTTTATTGGTTTTGATAATTTCTTGTTTATATATAGGCACATGTAAGAGCTATTATATAGATTCTTGATCATATTGATGAACCCAGTGGGAATATCAAAATAAGATAGCACCGTAAACAGAAAATTCCAGTTGACTCTATCAAAAGCCTTGCATGCGTCCAATATCATTGCATATCTTTGGTTTTTATCATTCTTGGTAAGGCCAATCATAGTTTCTAGTGTCATTGTATTGTCCCAGGTATGTCTTTTGGACATGAAGTTGCTCATTCTTTGGAAATCAAGGAGGTGATTACTTTTTTAAGTCTTTCAGCTAGCAAGGAGGATAGAATTTTAATATCAATGTTCATTAATGAGATTGGCTTGGAGTTATTTATGTTTGATTTATCCAAATTGTTTTTGGGGAGTAGTATGGTCTTTGAGTGGTTAAGGTAGAGGTCCGATATACATTTGAAGGATATACAGTTGAATAGATTGAGTAAGATAGGTGCTAGCATGTCTTTAAAAGTTTTATAGAAGTCTGGAGAGTAACCATCTGGACCTGGAGCTTTCCCTAGCTTAGTTACCAATGATATTGATGACTTCTTGTAGGCTAAAAGGGGCATGTAAGATCTTTTTCTGTTCTTCATCCAGCTTTGTGAATGTGATGCTGTTAAGATTTGTTGATTGTTCCTTGCATAAATATCTGAACATAATTGATGGAATAGATGGATAATTTGTGAGTCTGATTTATAAAGTGTGTCTTGGTATTGAATAAGGGCTATCCTGGGTGATTTCTGTTTGTTTTCAATTAGTCTGGCTAATACCTTGGAAGGGGTTTGTAACCATTCAGACTATTTTGTTATAAATCTTAGTTCTTGCAGGGAGTAATTGGATTGGTGTTGATCAAATAATTCATTTTGCTTATCTATCATTTCATTTTCCAATGTTGGGGTGTGGTTAATTTGATGTCTGTCATCCAACTCTCTAATCTCAGATATCAATCGGTTTTCTTTATCTTTCCTCATTTTTTTAGATAAGTGGATTTTTGTATAAATAAACCTCTGATCACAGTTTTACATGCAGCCCATTGGATGTCATAGGGAATGTCTGCATTGCAAAGGTCAGTACTGAACTCTGTTAGATCTATGGCAATTTCGTCAGTAACTGAGTTATGTAGAATATTATTATTTAGAGACCAGTTAGTGGCTGTAGGTATTGTAGGAGGGCTGTGTGCAAAATTTCTTATTACAGTAATCTTTGAGTGATAAAAAACTTGGATCAACAAGATATTTTATTTTCCACTTCATTAGTATATCGGAGATTAGAAAGAAGTCTATACATGACCAGGAGTTATAACAGCTAGAAAAATATGTGTAGTTGTTGTTGTTTCGAGTGCTATCCCCAAAGGACACAGGGTCAGTCAGCCCAAAGTCTGAGATTAAATCCAGAAAAGCAAGGGAGGCTTGTGTATTATATGATTTAAATCTACTAGAGTGGTCAAGGTTAGGGTGAATTACTGTGTTCCAATCAGCCCCCAGCATATAATAATAGTTGGAGAAGTTAAGTAAGATGTTATAAATTTTCAAAATGAAGTCATGTTGCCCTGAGCATGGTCCATAGAGATTTAGGACTAAGATTGGCTTGGGAAGTAGTGGGGTTAGATACGTGAAATAGCATCACCTACCATCTTGGTCTGAGCCTTTATCTATAATAGTGGGTGTAAATGAATTTTTAATAATAATAGCTACCCCTTTAGAATTACAACTATTTCCTGCTGAAATGTTATCCTTAACCCATTTCCTATTCTTTTCATTTCCCCAGTCTTCTTCAACCACATGAAATTCTTGTATAAAGCAAAACCAAGACTCACTCCCCAAAGAGAAGGAAACCAGTCTGGTGGACCCCTGCCATAAACAGGCTATACAGTAGAAGGAGGAAACTAGTTCAGAAGAAAAGCAAATCCCAAGAAGGAAAGACATCCCTGATTAGTATCAGTAAGAAACTAAGGTCCCTCATAAAATAATCCAAGGCTAACTTTGAAAGAAAAATAGCCAAGGATTTGAACGATAACCACAAAGTCTTCTTTAGCTACGTCAAGAATCTAAGTGGCAACTTACAGATAGTAAGATAGATAGATAGATAGAGCTAGTGCAAAATAGCACAAAATATACTGAACCGACTGATATATCCTGGCAGATAGATTCAGTGCAAATTGCACCTCCCCTCTCATACCCAAAAGGGCCCACAGCAATACTGGAAAAGTGTAGTGTCCCAGAAATCACAGACGCACACGTGAAAACAACCCTTTCAAAAGCCAAAGCACAGTGTCAGTGGGGCCAGATGATGTCTCAGGCTGCGTCTTGCATGAACTACAGAACAAACTAATTCCCCACCTAAACACACTGTTCAACCTCTCCCTCTCCACAGGCTACATGCCCATAGAATGGTTCACAGCAAGGGTTATTCCGCTCTACAAAGGAGGGGCCACAACTGACCCTGGTAACTATCACCCCATAAGCCTGACTAGCCTGGTCTGCAAGGCTATGGAGCGCATCATCATGGAACTCATTAACAAAGACATTGGGAACCTCCAAACACTTGACCTGACCCAGTTCAGCTTTGTTAAGGGCAGATCATGCCTACTAAACCTAGTTGACTTCTTCGAGACAGTCACCAAGGCCATAGAGGAGTGGAAGGTGGTTCACACAGCCTACCTTGACCTCCCCAGGGCTTTTGATGCCATTCCCCACTCAGGAATTATAGAAAAACTCACCAGCCTGAACATAAACCCCTACATCACAAGATGGGTTGCCAACTGGCTTACAGACAGAAGTCACATGGTAAGAATAGCGGGCTCCAAGTCCAACTCTAAACCAGTCACAAGTGGTGTCCCACAAGGCTTGGTCCTGGGACCCCTACTGTTCAGCATATTCTTCTCAGAAGTACAGGCAAACACAGGAGGACTATGGCTAACCAAGTTTGCCGATGACTGCAAACTAGGAGCCATAATGGACTCTCCGGCTGACACGGACATTCTCCAAAAGGGTCTTACTGAGACGGACACCTGGTGTCAAAGTCATGGTCTCAACCTAAATGCCAAGAAATGCATAGTCATCCCGTTCAGGAAAAACAAAACACCCATGAATTACCACATAGGTGGCAGCCCCCTTAATACAGAAGAGGTAATAAGAGATCTGGGGACCCAGATAGATAGTAATCTCTCCTTTGACAATCATATTGCCAAAGTAGTTAGGAAATCCTTCTATGTAGCCCATCTAATTACTAAAGGGTTCACATCTAGAAATAAAGAGGTTATCTTGCCCCTCTACTCGTCACTCATCAGACCCATTATAGAGTACAATGCCCCATTTGGGATGTACCTCACAAGACACTTCCAACAGCTGGAAGGACCACAAAAGTACCTCAACAAGATTACTGGCCTCAAACAGATGTCCTGTGCAGCCTGACTGGAAAAACTCCAGCTGTACTCAGTCGCATATCACTTACTCAGAGGTGATCTCTGCCTGACTTACAAAGCCATGTCCAATGGAGAACTGATGGAAATGTTCCACCTAAAGAAATCCATGTCACTGTGAGCCACTCGCTCTAGTGAGCTAAACCTCACAACAATAATAAATAGAACATGCTGGAGGGATAGATTCCTGTCACAGAGGCTCCCCATGCTTTGGAACAAAATTCCTAACTACATTAGACAGAGCCCCTCACTAACACTTCAAGAGAAACCTTGACGAGTGGATGGGTAACAGAAAATACACCCCTGGGATCACTTCATTGGCTCTTTTTGACAGAAGCTCAGTTAATTATTCAATGGGGCGGCGAAAGTTGACATACTCTGGCTAGGCTTATAAATGCTGTCGGGCAGATAGCCTAGTACCTACCTATGAACCTATGAACCTATAAGAACAACAGTGCATATGGGAATCATCACATCATGTTATTAAACATAATATAGTTATTAAGCTTTTAAAACTGCCCTGTAGTTTATGTCTGATAAAAATTGATATGTTTTTCAGCCTAGCACCAAATATGATAACTGGTATTTATACAAACTTCAAAGAATTTCATGAAATTATCCCTAACACAAACCTTTATTTTGGATAAAAGTTCTATGTCAGATGAGGAATAATATGCTTTCCACAAGTCACAGTTCACTATGGAGCAGTTTGGTGAAAATTGGGCACTGCCTCCGTGACGTTGTTGCTTAATAGATGCCCATCAGTAAAGATATGCTTTCCTGACATTTAGTGTAAGTTTCAGATTTTCATTCAGGAAGAGACAGAAAAGAAGAAAAAAGAAAGAGAAAGAAAAGTAAAAGAAAGAAAAGGAAGACATCTTTGAAAGAGAAATAGGTAGGAGCTACCCAGAAAACTTAATACCAGCCTGTGCTGACCAGTTAAATAGTCTATTATAAACCAGACACCAACTTTATTCATGTAATTTCAAAAAATGCAACCTTTTGGAGAGATCTACATAAACGACCTTAGACCCATCGTTGCTCTTGCTCTGATTAAAATTACTTCTGTACACCAACTTAATTGACTAGATGTGCACTCAGTCTTTTAGGGCACAAAGAGTTAGAAGTCTCACATACTGTTTTTTTTTCCCCAGAAAACTCAGTGGTCAATAATTTTCTGGCATAACGACACATATAGGGAGAGAAAAAACAGAACATTCAAGCTGCTACCCTATTGGAGCACCGATGCAGGCCTTTCTGCTTCCCCTGTATTTAAATGTCTCACATCTTCTGTCCTAAAGCTCATGAAACAAGCCAATAACCTATCTAATATTTTGATCCACAATCAACTCTGTTTAAGTACCTTATATATTAAAGCCAGCTTTTATGGAGTGTTACCCTGACTTGTATGAGCATAAATCTGTGCTCAGGATCCCCAGTAGATCTCCTTACCATAATAAATCCTTTCGTAGAGTTCCACTATTAACACATCTTCCTGAGTTTCTCAATCTTATCTAGGAGAGTCTTTAGCTGCGAAAAAAGGTAAGAATTACTAGAGAAAGCCATCGTGAGACCCCTTGAATCAGGCAGAGACTACAGGAAGCACTAATTACCTTTGTGGTGCACTTGCTTAAGATAGGTGGTTGCCATAGCTTAAGGGTCCCATTTGCTACTTCACATCATTATAAGGCTTCCTGGGGTCTAGGGTTGATAGCAACTCATTTTCTTTTCAGTAAATTATCTTCCTTTGAAGAAATGCCATTTACCTAACTGTTTTTCTGAACCACAATCACCTCTATTTAGGTAACGTTAATCTTAAAGACAGTTCATATGTGGCATTGCCCTAACTTGCATGTGCAAATCTCTGAGCCCAAAACCTCCAGCAATTCTCCTCACCTTAATAAAACCTTTGGGCAGTGTTTTGCTGATAGTGCAATATCCTGAGTGCCTCATTTTGAGCTTAGGAGAGTCTTTTAGGTTCTGAAGAGAGGAAGGGATTATTTATTAGAAAAGCCATATTGAGACCGCTCAAAACAGGCTGAGACTGCAGGAAATGCTCACTACTTCTTGCTTTACACTTGCTTAATAAGAACATCTGTTGCCACCACTTAAGGGTCCCACTGGCTACCTTACTTCAAATTAATTGTACCTGGTGTCTAGAGTTGAATGCAACTCTTTTTCTTTTAATAAAAATTATCTTGCATTGTGAAAGTTAATGCACATTTGAGTCAAAGTCGGAAGGATGGATCTGGAAGAAGTATACAATGGCTCTGGTAAAAAATAATGAAGTATTTATCATTTCTAAGCTTCAGGTAATTTTCCAAAACATTTCAGAAATATATGATTATCTTCCTTGTCGAAGCCATGGTATACTTTATTTCGTTCTGGTAAAAAGAGAGTGTATTTGAGAATCTCAATTGAAATTTAATCTTGCGCTTAATTTTGTCTGCACAGTATGGAGATAGATTGCAATGTCTTTCCTTGATCTATATGGGAAGATCATAAGATATGGAAATAGTATAGGTGTTCCAAATAAAGTGCTTTTGTTTTTTGTATGAAGTTAAGATATCTTATGCATCTTGATAGTTAAGGAGCTTCACGCAGATTGATCTTGGGCTAGTGTTGGTTTGACTTTTGTATACAGCTTGATGTGCTCTTTCAATTATACATTCAGATGAAGACTCTCTTTTATGCATTAATGTGCTGAGAATTTGCTTTATTGCTGGGATCAGTTGATTCTGTTCATATTTTTCTGGTAGGCCTCCGATGATAAGGTTATTCCTTCTGCTCCTCGCTTCTAAGTCTAATAATTTCGATTGTATGCCCGATAAAGCCTTGTCTTTAGCTTTCACTTCTGTTTTCAGTTGTTCTAACTCCATTTCATTAGATTTGATTCTCCCTTCTACAGAATCCATTCTTTCAGCAATTTGCTTTAGTGTGCCACCAAATGTACTGAGCTGGTCCGAGAAGCTTTGGACAGCGGATTATAGAGGTAAAAGGGTGCTCTTCAGATCCTCCAAACTAATGGTATTTCCAGATTTTTATTTAGAGCAGTCTTTATTCTGCTCTTGTTGTGCTTTAGATGTTTTTTGCCTTTTAGATGCAACTTCTTTTTCTGGAGAAGCTATTGCTGATAGCTTGGTTTTAGAAGTTTGAGTATCCATGCCTTCTGCTTCTTTAGGCATTTTTTCACCGTGGCTTTGATTTCTTATTTCCCTCATGGTTGCTGTCTGTTGTTGAGGTGCTGAAGCCTTCAGGCCTCTATTTTACACTTGGGAATGCATGCTGTACTCTTTTTAGACAGTAAAACAGGATTAATCTGATGGTATTCGTGAATTTGAGAGTTATTAATAAAAAACGGGATACTTGCAGGTTTTCCTTCTCTTTATGCTGTTTGTAACTGATGAATTGCTGGCTAATGCAGTATTTTCCTATATTTGGTTAAGAGCTTTTGGGAGAGTGTGCTACTCAGATGACCACCATCTTGGAATCCCAGCAATGTTTATACATAATTCATACAGTGCTGCCATAAGACTGCTACTGTGATGCAAAAATGCTGCTTGTGTAAGAAGCATATACAGCTGCCACAAAACAAAAGTGCATGTTTGTATTTGATGCATTCACTAATGGCATGACAGAGATAAACATTATTTTATATGATGCATACCACTACTGTTATGCTGCAGATGTGCATGCTTATATATGATGCATACACAGCTGTGAAAAATCAGAGGTACATGCCTATACATATTGCATTCACTGCTATCAAGATGCAGAGATAAGGGCATGTATATTGTGTATACACGACTGCAAGACATGGAAATTTTATATATATACACACATATATACATACAGTGCATGCAGTGCCCCCATGACAAAAGATGCACATTTGTGTAAGATGCATGCACAGCTGCTACTTACAGAGGTGCACGCTTGTAAATACACACACTGCTGATATGATATGGGGATACATGATTGTAAAAATGCATGCACTGCTTACATGATGCAAATATACACAGTGCTCAGAAGCATGTCTGAGTAATATGTATGCACTGCTGCAATAGCATAGATGCATGCTTGTGTGATATATACTGTTTATATATGCATTATGTATGCATGTGTATGAAACATATCATTTGAGACAGACACACATTTGTATATGATACTTACAGTGTTGCCACAGCACTTAGAGTCATGCCTATTTTACAATGTGCATGCTACCAGACACAGACATGCATGTCATTATATCTTTAATATATATCACTTAATTGATGCAGAGATCCCTGCTTTTCATGATGCACACACTATGGTTAATGACAGAGATTCTTGCTTGTATATTATGTATACACAGACACCAAGACACAAAGATGCATGCCTATATATAATGCTTACTCTGCTCTTGCAGCATAGAGCTGCATGCCTATATATTAATGCTCACACAGATCTCATGAGACAGAGATACCTGCTTGTGTGTGGCACAAACTCTGTGTCAAGGATGCAGTATAACACATGTATATGATGCATACACTGACACCATGACATAGGGATGCATTCCTCTATATATAAAGCATACTCTGCTGTGTTGACAGAGATGCTTGACTGTATACAACATACTGCTGTCATTACATAGAAATGCATGTCTGAGTATACTGCCATCATGTCACAAAGTTGCATGCTTGCATATGATGCATATACTGCTACCATGACAGAGATCCAGTCCTACAATGCTCCAGAATTCTTCCACATTGCCAAGTCACTTACTTTAACCATAATACATTGCTTTATATGCCACCATCTAGACGTTTGGTTACTGGGACTAGTATTCCTATAACTAAGAGTGTTATAACATATGGTATCTTTTTATTCAACTCTCCAAAGATTAGTGGGCAATACACCTGTCATTCCTCTCACCTGTAACTAATTTTCAGAGATGTCTCTGATTTTTGCTCAAAATTTCCCCTATCCTTCCCAAACCCTCCTAAAACTAGTGATTCTGATAAAATCTGATAGATTACACAAATAATGACAATAATTAGTTACATTCTTTAATTTCAGAAATGTATGTTAAGAAACTGGCGGAATAAGAGAAAATGAATTAAGTAAGTCTACTATTTTTAAAAAGTGTTGTTAATTGTCTCAGATTATGGAGGTCAAAGGTTGAAAACTGGTGTGACATGTATTAATCCACTGCTGAAATTATGCCTTAGAGCCCAAGAAATCAATAAATCCCACAATATACATCAATAGCAAGCATCATTTGTTGTGACCTGCTTCATGCAAAGCTTGTGAATGGCCAATATACCTACTGACCTAAGTGATGTGGGGAAGTGGTTTCAAGCACTGTGCTATCAGCAGTAGTAGCCTTTGGTCAAGTCAGATCTTTTTAGAATCCTGGCTCATTTCTAACTGAAGATAATGACACCACTTATCCCTGTAAATAATTTACTGATAGTATCATTAGACTTTGTGCTAGATGGATTTTAATTATGATGCCCACAAATACCGCGAGTCTCTCTTCTTAATTATAGCTGGTTTACAATTGATTAAAACCAAATTTCTTGATGTTTGAAATTGTTTTCTTTGTCAGAGAAGAACTGATATTATCTGCTGTGCCAATGACTCATCTCTGACTGCCTCAAGCTATTCAATGTGACTAATTGTACATTTGTTACAGACCTTATTTATATATGAAGCTATTAGACTGAATAATTCATGAGAGAACACTTAAAGCATCTGAAATTGCTTCTATGGTGATGAAAAAGCACATCCTTGTCATTGTAAATTTAATTTAATTAAATAAAAACATTCATTTTCATCATTTAGAAAGCATTCAAATCTATATTGCTAGGCATGACATTTGTTAGGCAGAATGATGGAATAAGTTATGTAGAGTTAATCTACTCCAGGTTTGAACTCTGACCCATGCATTTGATTTGCTTCAGAAAAAAACTGGCTAAACCACTCCAAATATCAGTGTTGTAATTAACAAATTTATAAAGGGAATAAAGGAAATGGTGGCATTTGAAAGAAAGAGAACAAATGAATACATTCAGATTATCTGTAAATAACTAACAAACTTCAATATATATGCATTGCTATATTGAAGGTCCAGTTATACTTTCATAAAAAATAAATGCTTTGCTGTGATTAAGGTTAATATCTGTTTCTTTTTTTTTTTTGTTAACTTTTAACACAGAAACTCAAAATTAATAGGTACAAGTAACATGTTAGATTACAGGGATTAAGCCATCAGTACATTTAGCCCATAGTGCAGCATGTAAACAATTATTTTTTGTGAGAGAAGTCATACATTTTAAACACATCAATGAATTCTAAACATTTTGTCTTTCAATGACCAGTGTTTTATTAAGAAAATGATGGCCTACGTCGTCCATCCACTCACAGGCAACACATTCAGCTTTTCTTTTCTGCATGATTTTCTTGATTCTAGGAACATGTATGTCTTGAGTCAAGGCTGTGAAATATCTGTTCTGAGTCTATCTTCCTACTTCTAAGAGAAATGCAAATATCATCCCAGGCCTAGGGGCCACTAGCCCAAAAGGGTAAATACAAACTGAGCAGACTGCTAGATTAAAACAATTAGCTTACAATGAAGTAAGGCTGCCCCATTCTAAGTAATAGCCAGTGGTAAATAGCAAAATATGTACAGTGCATCGAGTCTGAAAAAAGAATGTAATAGGTAAACAAAAGCGTTAAGCCTCCTTAAATTGTATAGAATGGAGTTTTGATATACCATGTGCATTGAGAAGCAACATGAGCAGGAACAAGGGAAAGGCATTGTTAATTGTAACAGTGTCTGCTGAGATTTAATATTCTATAATGTATTCTGGGAAGTACCTTTCCCAGTACAGAGAGGGTAGATGCATTTCATACAATATGTTCATAAGTATTTACTCTGCTTGCAGTCCAGGTGACAACTAAGGAGCCTAGCCCAAATTCCCAGTTGCCCCTATGCACTGTCTGATTAAGTAACTTGCTTAAGTTCACTCAGTAAGCAAACCAGGGGTGAGGGTGTCAATCCCTGCAGCTCAGAAACTACAGATCACAGTCTTAATCCTGTGCCAAATGGAAGACAATGTTGTCTAAAAACCAAATGTGCTACCAGCAATTACAATAAACCTCATTTTAAGTGATGCAAGGGAAATAAAAGATGAGGCTGGTTATTTTAGAATAGTTCAATATTAAAGTAGCACAAGAATGATGGGTGATTAGTATTTTTGACATAAGATGGTATTTGCAGCATGCCAAGACTAAATAAAAGGACATGTTTTAATGAATCACATCTATAGCTATGAGTGTGGCATGTGTAGAAGTGACTGCCAGCAGATATAAACAATGGTAGAGCTCAAAAAAGCATAGGATTAGGAAGCAAGCTGTTTAATGAGGTGCCAATACTCTGCACACAAGGGACAGTGGTGCTTGCAGCTAGAAGTAAAACAATATAGACAGAATGACTGTCATGGCCTGTATCTCATATCCATAACTGTACCCCTATTCCTGTTGATTCTCCTGCCCATATGTATATCCATAGTTCTACTTCTGCTCATACACCACTATGTGGTTATTTTTATAGTAAAACCTCTTCTCATGCTTATAATTGTGCCCATATCGATTATCAATATTAATACTTTTACTCCTACCATTGCCAATACCCATACTCCTAACCATACCAGTATTTAAATGCATGACCATTCCCATACTCTTATACCTACCCATGGTATTAATCCAGAATTCAAGATTAACAGCTTGTCATCATTACAATCCATCCACAAATGCCCAGTTTTAGTTTATTTGTAACATTTCAATACACATTTTTTGCACCATAACCCTGTTTCCTCACAGATATAACATTTCCTTTTATTACAATTACTTATCAAATGATCATCCTTCCCACAGAAAAAGTATGTTTTGGGTTGAACCCAGTGTTTTGCAACGCCCTTATTTCCTTCTGCTCTTATATTTGGAATATGAGCGATTTTCTCTTTTTCCATTTTCAGTACAATATGACAGCCCCATCACCAGTCAATAATCCCTTATTATTATAAACGTTACCAATGTCCATGACTTCTTTACATAGTTTAAATGTCTATTCAAACTCTATTTCAACTTCATTTTGAAACTGAACATGTATTTTTTTTTGTTTACCTGACAAATGTTTTACCCCATATGAATTCCATGGATTACAATTTTTTTTTCTTTTCATACTCTCCAAAAACATTTTCGTGATAGAACCAGTCTCAAAATATAATGTCACAAATTGTCTTTTTATGAACAAGGATAAAAGAGCCTAGCTCTTGAGGCATTACAGTTAATGGCTCCATCAAATATCCCAAATTACATACCTGTCAATTTATTTTTCTTCATCTGGATTCTTACAACAAATTTCCTTTGTTTGTTGGCAAAACTTTTCTTCTGTTCCTCTCCACTTTCCCTGCATTGTCCTTAACAGTCTCAACATACAATTTCTTTTTAGACTGTCTCCTTTCAGAATGGCTTCAGATTCCTCTAAATGTATTTTATCCATAATTTCACTCAAAGAAACATTGTCTGCATTAACAGTTCACCCCAAACTATTATCCCACAACCCTCCAGACCTGGAAGGTTGTAATAATACATCTATCATTTTGTAAATAATTTCCTTCAGATGAAGCAAACAAGTTCTGCTGAAATAACTTCTCTGAATCGTAGCATTCACTTTTGTCTTATCTGTCATCCTGGATTGCTCGAGCATTATTCTCCTAGCCACCACTGCGCTAGGACCATAATAAACACTATCCTAATAAGTAGAGGTCTTTTATTTATATACAAAAATAACTCTTATTTACAAAATATTTACATTTACATATGTACAAGTATATAAATATACAAATCTATTTACACAGTCATAATTTCCTTTACAATCGTACTAAATTTTCATCCCTATTAGACCCCCACTCCTATTTATAGGTTCATAGGTAAGTACTAGGCTATCTGCCCGAGGGCATCTATAAGCCTAGCCAGAATGTGTTGGCTTTCGCCGCCCCCTTAGATTAGTTCCCTGTGCCTCAGTCTAGCAGAGCCATTAGTTCCCTGTGCCTCTGTCCAGCAAAGCTACTGCTATGATCCCCGGGGTAAATTTTCTGTTTCCCATCCATTCGTCAAGGTTTCTCTTGAAGAGTGTTAGTGAGGGACTCTGCCTAATGTAGATTGGAATCCTGTTCCGAAGCATTTCCCATAACCAATTTCTGATTTTACTTAATATTGTTGCTACAATACATTTGGCCATTAAACATAATCCCCAGGATTCAATAAAGCTTACACAAAGCGATTCTCCATGTATGAAAGGTGTAGCAGCCCTAGCACAGAATATGGCTGCTGAGCGATCCAGTAAACAAGGCTGAGGGGCGTGCATGAGCCTCCCAGCACTATTCTAACATGGACACCACGAATAATGCTAATCACCTCATTTGCTGGTGAAAACCATGCAAATGAGGTGAATTAGTGATTCAGCAAGCAGACAGGCATCTGTGTTAGAGGAGCCGTGTCTGCTGCAGAAATGTATTCAGTTACTAACCATGTACATTTCTGCAAAAATCAAAACGGGGGCATGACAGCTCAAAATAAAGCATGTATTATGAGTATCAGGCATGCCAATGGCCAGAAATATGGCCATTGGCATGCAAAGCTGTTTTAAAATTAAAAAAAAAAATGGCCATGCAAATGAGATCATGCAGAAAATTAAAAAAAATGTAAAAAGACAATTTTATGTGAAAGATGAATTTTGCCATTTATAAGGGGCAGCAAGCAGACTCATAACAATAACATGTAACCACAGTAGCTAAGCACATAGACTCAGGAGTTGTGCTGTAACTAGGGTCTAAGGCAGTAGGGTATGCAAATGAGCTAAATTTACTGAATAGCAAAATGGGAGACTGTGTCTGTGGGTGCCTAACCATGTAGGAGCTATAATGTGGTAGTGTAAGCAGGAGAAGCAGCTGACATGAAATGGGGGTGTGTCATGCTTGGTGTAAGCACATTGGAGCTCTGAGGCTCCTATTTGCACTCAGCTAAGCACAGCTAAGTAAGGGGTTGTGTCTGAGGCTGCTTACCTGTGCTTAGCTCTTTCAAGAACTGAGGAGCATGTTCATGTCCAAGGGAGGGCCTTTTCTGGTCAACAATGTGTACATTAGCTACTGGACTTAAACAGTGCAAAAAAAAAGAGAAATATCAGTATAAAGGAAATTACCTACAAATCAGTAAAACGGCCTCTCCCAATCACAGTGGCCCATTCAAACCTCTCAATAATACAGATGGCAGGTGGAATGTATCATAGTCAGTGAATCACACAGGCAGCATTTGCAGCGCAACAGTATAAAGTATGCAAACACCTTTCAGTCTGTTTTTTCCCACAAACCCTGCACCATCGGTGTACACAGTTGGGGATTTTAACTGACAAAATGATAGGGGCTGCTGTCGCTTTGATACAGCAGTATGTGCTAGAGACTGAGGATGGTGAGGAGGATAATGCTGACAACCATCCCAGACCGAGGAGGAGGAGAAGAGTGTTCAGATCCAGGGTAACCTACCAGGGGCTACATGATCTGGAGATACTAGGGCACTACAGGGTAGACAAGGACATACTTCAGCAACTCATCGAGCTGTACCAGCCTCACCTCAGACACAGAGCCAACAGAGGAAAACCCATCCCAGTGGATACCAAGGTATGTGTAGCCTTAAGAATACTAGCTATAGGTACTTTCCAAAGACCTACTGGGAACATCATGGGGGTCTTACAGGCATCTGCATCCTGGGTACTCCACCAGTTATTGGATGTCATGCGAACACATGCTGGTGAGCACATATATTTCCCCAGCACCCCTGAGGAGAGGACCAGCAATATGCATCTCTTCCACTGTGTAGCAGACTACCCAAAGGTACTAGGTGCCATAGACTGCATGCACATCCACATCAAGGCACCACCAGGTGAACAAGGTAGATTCTATTACACCAAACATTTCCAAGTGCATTCTTGATTCAAGCCTCTAGGGCTCATAGTATCAAACTTGAGAATCAGCATAGTCTCTTTTTTTCTTAATACATTTTTTATATGTTGATCTATCATTAATTCATTAGTTTCTACTTTTTCTAAAATAGTTGCTTGTAACCCCTCTGGGTTACTATTATGAAACTCTTTAAAATGAACTGCCACTTTTCCTAATGTCTCTTATATGTTCTTTAAGCCTACATGCAAATTGTCTTTTACTTTCCCCCACATAAAAATTTTTACAAGGACATTTTAAACCATAAATAATTTTCTCTGTGTTACAGCTATATATGCCTCTTGCTTGAATTTTTTCCATTACTATTTGTGAATTGTTTTAATATAAACTTACATATGCTACATTTTCCACATGAAAATGTGCCTGACATTTCTGGAGATAAAACTAGCCCTGTAAGAGGCATTCTAAACTTCCCATGTACTAGAAAATCGTTTATGCGTCTACCTCTTCTAAAGGAGAAGCTAATATTCTTGTTTTGTAAAAAATCAACTTCCCCTTTTAATCTTGTCCAACAATATGTTACTTGTTCTTTTACAACCTCTGAAAAAACTGAGTATGTAATGTAAAATATATACATCCCTGTTCTCTTCTGTCTTCTTTCTTTCCCTGTACATTGGCACTCTTCTGGTTCCAATTTAACACTTCTTCCAACCCCTGTTCCACTTCTGCTACTGGATATCCTGTCTCACAAAACTTGTGAAAAGTTTCTTCCATTTCCCTTTCCTTATCTATTGGGTTGTTACATAACCTTTTTACCCTGTGGATTCTCCAGGCAAACAACAAACTGGCCAGTAATCCAAAAATAATTCTTTTTCACTAAATTCTCTAGCGCCTCAGCTGTAAAAAGCCTTTAACAGAGTACAAACACACACACTAAAACCTAAACTTATATACTTTTAAACTAAATAAATTACTTAATTAACAAGACAATTAATCAATTATAATTTACTTAATTGCATTACACCAAACATTTCCAAGGGCATTCTTGATTCAAGTTGCATAATAACAATGTAGGGGTTAGTTTTGATTGGCTACATATAGGTAATGAAGTTCATTACTTGGATGTCAATGTAATGGGTAGTTAGAATTGTATGTTAAGAACAAAAATACATAGAAAGTTCTCCGAAACAAATTTTGTGCTACATGGTTCCAGTTGTCATCCCCCACACTATTAAATCCATCCCATATGGAGAATCCTCAGGGTAAAAAGGTTATGTAACAACCCAATAGATAAGGAAAGGGAAATGGAAGAAACTTTTCACAAGTTTTGTGAGACAGGATATCCAGTAGCAGAAGTGGAACAGGGGCTGGAAGAAGTGTTAAATTGGAACCAGAAGAGTGCCAATGTACAGGAAAAGAAAGAAGACAGAAGAGAACAGGGATGTATATATTTTACATCAACATACTCAGTTTTTTCAGAGGTTGTAAAAGAACAAGTTTCATATTCTTGGACAAGATTAAAACGTGAAGTTGATTTTTTACAAAACAAGAATATTAGCTTCTCCTTTAGAAGAGGTAGAAACATAAAATATTTTTAGCACATGGGAAGTTTAGAATGCCTTTTACAGGGCTAGTTTTATCTCCAGAAATGACAGGCACATTTTCATGTGGAAAATGTAGCATATATAAGTTTATAGTAAAATAATTCACATATATTAATGGAAAAACATTTCAAGCAAGAGGCATATATAGTTGTAACACAGAGAAAATGATTTATAGTTTAAAATGTCCTTGTAAAAAATTTTATGTGGGGGAAAGTAAAAGACAATTTGCATGTAGGCTTAAAGAACATATAAGAGACATTAGGAAAAGTGGCAGTTCATTTTAAAGAGTTTCTGAATAGTAACCCAGAGGGATTACAAGCAACTATTTTGGAAAAAGTAGAAACGAATGAATTAATGATAGATCAACATATAAAACATGTATTAAGAAAAAAGAGACTATGCTGATTCTCAAGTTTGATACTATGAGCCCTAGAGGCAGGCTTGAATCAAGAATGCACTTGGAAATGTTTGGTGTAATGCAATTAAGTAAATTATAATTGATTAATTGTTTTGTTAATGAAGTAATTTATTTAGTTTAAAAGTATATACGTTTAGGTTTTAGTGTGTGTGATTGTACAGTGTTAAAGGCTTTTTACAGCTGAGGAGCTAGAGAATTATTATGTATTTTAATAAAAAAGAATTATTTTTGCATTACTGGCCAGTTTCATGTGGTATTCGTTCAAGTATTTGCTGCTTTTGGTGTGGTGTACAGGGTAGATTCTATGTCAACTGCAAGGGCTATCTCTCCATCAACTGCCAGGTCATGTGCAATGCCCAGGGCATTATGATGAATGTATGTGCTGGCAGGTAGTTATCATGACTTCCACATCTGGCATGCCTCACAGCTGTACCAGTCATTTGCCAGGGGGGACATCCCATATGGCCAACTCATGGGGGATGCTGGCTATGCACTGGAGCCATGGATGATGACACCAGTCAGAAATGCATAAACACCCACTGAAGAATCTCATAATGAGGCATACGCACAAACCAGGAACATTGTAGAGCATGTGTTTGCGATGCTCAAGTCACAGTTCCACTGCCTTGACATATCTGGTGGAGTCCTGCAGTACTCTCCAGCCACATGTGCACACATGTTCATAGTATGAGCCATGCTACACAATATGATCCTGCGGAAACAGCTGTGGCAAGAACATCAAAGGGAAGGACCTGTAGGCAGATGGATGAATGCCCAGTATGCCCAGGCCTTGACAAAGAGGCAATGCATAGCACATGCACACTGACACTGTAGAGACCCAGGGACTGACACCTCTCTGTGACTCTCACACACAGATAAATGGATGCCACACACATCACATTACCTGTACCTTACCATGTATGAGCTGTGTACTGCATGCATCCGACAGAGTCAGCCCTCAAGCACAGTCCTCACAGCCACCACAGGCACATGGTAAGTCAGTCTTCTTAACAATAAATGAATGGAGTAAACATTGTGGTAGCATAGCTATAGTATCTCTGCATGCATGCAAGGAAATGGGATGGCCTACTGGGATAGCAGCAGACAACTGACAGCTATGTGAGACAACATGAAATGTCTGCCTAATACTGGCTTCCCCAGAGAATACAGTAGTCCCCTAGGTGATAAATCTCACAGCAGTATATGTGGGGGGGCTAACTAACTGGGGGGGGTCATAGGTCACATGCATGGATGTCAATGTGGGGGTCCCATTCTCACCCTTCAGCCTTACCCAGCAAGTCAGATGTAGAAAACCATAAAGAAATGTCTGGCAAAGACCCAGAAATGGAGACAATGATGAAATATTCCCCTAAGAACTTATACAGTGATATTAGAGCAGGTGTTGCAGTTGCATTAAGGCTCTGAAGTGTAAGAGGTCTGAAACCCAAATGTCTGCCATTACAATCTAACCTGTGCTCTTTAGTGATATGCCTGTATTCTCCAAGACAGGCGAAATACGATGCTAAATGGAACCGAAATGTAAAGCCAACATCAGCACAGTCTGTGCAAATGTGTACAGTTGACAGATTTGCTCCCCACACACACCCATGTTCCCATGGAAATGCAGTAACACTATTGTTTGTAGGATATTAGCACCAGAGCACACTTTTCAGGGGTATCCCAATCAATTTGGAACCCTGTTGCATGTCCACAATATGTGGGGGGTCAATGAGTTATGTATATGTGTGGTTAATACTGCAGTATGTGACCTGCACTTACTCCTGGCTGTCATGCAGTAATTGCCTAGGTACAGTACTGTGGTTGACAGGGTCCATGTTCCAAGAAATGAAGTGCCAACTAATGTGCATGTCAACTACACTTATGGTAGGAGATGAACACACTGTCCAGATGTCAATATCTGTTACTGCAGGAAAGCTGGACAGGTCAGGGACAGGTGGCCAAACATATGGACAGTACACAGCTCGGAGTAACCTACACAGTGCTTAGCATACCTCTTAACTGTACAGACTTTTTGCAGAATGTCCATAGGTTTGCGTCATATTTTTGGTCTAGTTATCATGAAATTATGGTTTTCTGGCAAATCACTGGCAATTCACGAAAGACTAACATCAGAAAATAATGACAGATTGTATTTTCAGACCTTATACCCTTCAGAAAAATGCATGCTAATGCAAAACCTGCTATTGTATCACCTTTCTATGTTTGTAAGGCCAATAGTTAACAATGGTCCCCACATTTAGGCCTTTGTCCCCCAATTATTTATGGCTTTGTCCGGATATCTGGCTTTAAGAAGTTGAGAGGTATGGTGCCTAGTAGGACAACAGGTATCTGAAGATCAGTGTACTGCCAGGTTATAAAAGGCTGCCACCTTACTGTGTCAGCACTGACAACATGTCACTGGCCAACATCCATACCCCTTGAATGACAGGTTGTCACAGAAGGAGCAAAATAATGCCTTGTATATCTGTTATGCTTGTCCTAACATTGCATTTGCCTGCCAACTATTTGCAAAACAAGAAAAGGTCATGACAAAACATCAATGGTAGACAGTGGAAAAGCAGAAGTCATACCCATAAGAGAAAACAAGCAAATAACAAACTGGTCTCCTAACTGTCTATGTTTGGCAGAACAGTATTAACACCCTGCCCCCATGTGTGGGCCTTTGTCTGACTGTCACATATGGACCTGTCCAGATGTTAGTTTGTGATGGTTTGACAGCTAGGCCAAAATGTAGCCTCATAATAACATAGAAACACAAACCGTCTGAGGACCACAGTAGATGTAGTGGTGCAATGATGGACAACCTGCTAAATAGATACACTCAGAGGTGTGACATCCATAGCCTTGTGTGTGATGTTACAGAATTTACCCCGCTCACACCAGAATTACAAATACATAGCAGCAGCCACTGTGGGTAAAGCCTGTGATTGGATCACAGAAGGATAAAGAGACATGCATAAGGGGAAGGGGAACCACTGGCCAGACAAATGGAGAATGTGCACACCAGAACAAATTGTGCAGTAATATAGGTACCTTGCAGTGTGTGGAGTCAGTAAACATCACCTGCAAATACACAATACACACCCATGTAAGTGGAGGTCCACAACAAAACAAAAAAAACAAACAAAGGACACCTCAGAGGCAAAAACACATGAAAACTCCACAAACCTACACACTACAGACCATGCATAGTCCACACACCAGGGTCTTGCAAGCATTAAGGCCTTACCATACACCCAACATATTACTCACAGAAGACTCCACTGGGAGACACACAGATGTGCCCCTCTTACCAGGCAGGATAAGGAGGAAGTCACAGTCACTTGTTTGTCAGGTGCCATAATCTGCCATATCAGGTTGATATCATATGAGCGAATCACACAAATTGTGAACACTCATAATATCAAACGTACCGGACTACGAACTTCTTATTGTGGGGGGCTGTGCCCCCACACCCCCCACTAAATATATATTCCAACTCCAAGATCACACTACAGTGAGGAAAGGGCAGATATCCCATTCTTCACTGTACCGCAATCTCAGAAAAAACACTTTGAGGTTCGTACGATATTATGAGCGTTCGCAATTTGTGCGATTCGCTCATATGGTATAGACCCGCCATATCACACATCCACTCATGTCATCCCACAACAGGTACAGGTAGCAGTCTGCCCTGGTCCATGGGAGTGTGAACGATGTCAGATGTACCTCCCTGGACTATAGGAAGACAGACATGAATCAGCTTGCTTAATATGTGTCTCATGCAGGTATGTCCCTAACCTTAAGCAGCATTCTGACATCACCCAGAATGATGGCTCAATACAAACAGAAAATGATTGTCAGTAACACTTGGCTCACTTACTGGTGTCATCCCAGGGGGATCCACTGCCTGGCAGCCTGGGAACATATGATCGACAGACCACTCTGCCTTGCTAGAGAGGGCCTGTATCTGTCTCACTTGCCCTTCAGGCCTCTGGCAAAGGCCCTTGCCTCCCCCATAGTGGCTTTGCAGGGGAAGTCATGGGGTCCATACTACTAACATAAAACACTCAACAAAATGCAAATTAAAGGCCCTGCCACTAAACCTTAGGAGTCTAAACAGGAAAATGCACTCATTGCAAGCAGTCGTAACCCTGGAAGATGGTGACATATGTGCACTCACAGAAACCTGGCCCACAGGCATGGAGAGAAACCCATCCTTACCTGATGACTCATCCTATCTCACAGCCAGACCCCAAAATGGGGGTAGAAAAGCCAAAGTAGGTGGAGTATAAATATATATTAGACAGACACACCCCTCCAGGCTGGTCAAACAATCTAACACACATGAGACACTCAAAGTGCAGTCAACTGTTGACAAGACCCCTATGCAAATTTTACATTGCTACAGGCATCATATCTGACTCAGGACACCCATCCCACATATCTGGCCTTCTACAAATGTATCAAGATTCCACCCATCACCTTGATCCTGGCTAACTTATATTACCCAAACATTGATTGGAAATCCAACCATGCCAGAACAGAAATGCACAGAGATTTCCCCATCTTATCAATGCTACATCCTTAGGAAAGCCACTTGATAACTCCACAAGATGTGATACCTATGTCAGACTTGGCAGTAAGCAACATGATCAACCACTGCAGCACCCCTACTGTATCATCCTCCCTGGCAAGATCCGACAGAAGAGCGGTCACATGTTATATCACCATCTCTCCTGACCCCCCCTTAGCCTTGGTAAAAGGAAAATGTCCCACAAGCTGATCATAACCACCAGCGGGATGGTATAAACAGCTGAATAGCCACCTACCCCACTAGAGGAACAGGCACCAACTTCCAAATGTACACAAAACAAGAATGCCAGCATATAGATAGAAATGCACGGAATCAGGAATACCTGACAGGACAACATCGATGTCTGGAAGGGAAAGTAAACCAGTCTGCAAACATCTGCAATAAAGGAACTATATAACAAAAGGATAACATTGCTGTCCAGGACCGAGAAGGAGCAGGTGCACAATTGGAAGTAACCACCCCTTAGGCTGAACAAACACATCCACTAACGGCAACCCCGAGTCCAAATTGCCCACATCTGAGACAGACAATCATAAGGCCTTCTTCACATATGTCTGCATTCCCAAAGGTAGCTCTCAGATGTGTGCAGAACTGGTGGTCAAGGACACCACATACACAAATGCTGTAGATATAGCCAATCCACTGGCTGACAGATTCAGTGGAAATGTTTCCCCTCTACCCCCCTATCAGGAAAGCAGGACCTCTCCTGTACCTGAACACCCAACCTTTATCACTAGGGAACAGGGCATCACTGCCCTCTAAAAGTTCAGAAGGAAGCCTCCATGGGAACTGAATACATCCCAGGCTGCAACCTACATGAACCCAGGCATGAACTGGAAGCATCACTATGCACCCTACACACCCAAAGCCTGAGTACTGTCTATGTTACAGCTGAGTGTCAGACAGCCACTGTCATCCATTTACACCAAGGTGGATTGTTCACAGATCCAGGAAATGAAAAAAAACATCAACCTAACTAGCGTGATCCACAAGGCCATGCAATGGATTATCATGGATCACATTAATAGAGACATTAGCAAAATCGAAATACATTATCCTACACAATCTTCCATCCTCATGTGAGGTAGGTCATTGAACTCTGGATGACTTCCCTGAGGCAGCCAACAAAGGCATGGATGAGGGAAAGATGGTGCACTCTGTCACCATGACCTGGCCAAAGCATTACACACTATTCCCCACTTGCCCATACTGCATGGACTCTGTCAACTAGGCAGCAATCCTTATGTTAACAGATGGGTATCAAACAGGTCCATTGATAGTACCCACACAATCATAATAGGGGTAGTCAACTCAAACAGTACACCTGTAATGAGTGGCATACCCAAGGAATTGATTTTGGGGCCTCTGGTATATGGGATATACTTCCCTGAGGTGCAGGCCAAAACCTCTGACTTATGGCTGACCAAGTTGTCAGATGACTGCAAGCTGGGAACAGTCATCAATACCCAAAGTGATGTGGATGTCCTACAAGAGGGTCTCACAAAAACAAATGCCTAATGCCAGAAACATGGTCTCAAGCTGAATGCCTGCAGATGCGTCATTATCCCCTTTGGGAGATTGATATCCCCACACAGTATCACGTTAACAACAATGTCCTACATGCAGAATCAGTAGTGAGGCAGTTGGCCACCTAGGTTGATAGCAACCTGAAGTCTGAGCACCATGTTGCTCTCTTGTACAGAAAGCTTCATAGATGGGACAACTCAAATTTAAGGGTATCCCATCCAGGGACAAACAGGTCATAAGATGCATGTATGCAAACCTTATGAGGCCAATTAATTTGCTCAACACCCCCTTCAGCATGTACTTCACAAAACCCATGCAGCAGCTGGAGAGACCACAGAGGCTCCTCACTGGGAGAATGCAGGACCACAAACACCTAACCTACACAGATAGGCTAACAGCACTGTTCTTCTACTCACTTCCATACAGACCCTGCAGAGGTGACCCCTGTCTGGCATACAAAGTAATCCAGACCCTACCTTGATGGGACTGTTGAACATCTGAAAGTCAAGGCTCACTCGATCAACCTGTAGGTGCAGCATCATCCTGGTCTGTGATATCAGTACGGCTTGTTGGTGTGACAGATACATATCCCACACACTCCCCCATCTGTGGGATACACTACCTGTCCACATCAAGCCAAGTGCCTCAATACCCCTAGTGAAGTGCTCCCTGTATACGTGAAGAGGAAACTGGAAATACAGTCCTCTGCTTCCACCTGTGTCCCTGCTGGACAGGGGCTCCGGGTGCTGACATGCCTTAACATGGGCTACACTCTCATCTGTGAGGGTTATAAGGGCTTCAGGGCCAATAGCCTGCTAACCTCATATGAAGCTATCAACCTATACACAACTGTCTGTCAGTGGTTCACCACATTACTCTGTACTACTCTGCCACTGACATACCTGGAAATCACAGTGCTATGTGGAATATATCACACATATAATGGACATCTCTGCTCACTAAAATGCTCTCTGTACCCACACCCATACCTCTCAACCTCTTACAGCAAGACATCTGGGCAAGGTCATAAATAAAAGTGGGATAAAGACCCAATGATAGGCACATGTTTTAGATATTGCTCTTACAAACTGAGATAGTTGGTAGAATAATGGGTTTTATATTAGCAGGAATTGTCTGAAGGTTATGAAGTCTGAAATATTAATGTCTGTCATTATTTTCTAACTTAAGTCTTTAATTATTTGCCACTAACTTGCCAGAAAAACACAAGGTTATGTAAAATGGGCAAAACTTAGTCAAAATCTGGACAATCTGCAAAAAACTGTACAGTTGAGAGATATGGCCACACCAGGATATGAC
This sequence comes from Protopterus annectens, assembly GCF_019279795.1. NCBI lineage: Eukaryota > Metazoa > Chordata > Ceratodontiformes > Protopteridae > Protopterus > Protopterus annectens. Next base: position 352,966,287 of record NC_056737.1, on the reverse strand, counting down.
TTTTCAGGTAAGAGGAATATCACACAAGCAGGAGATCCCCAGCCAGTATATCACCAAGGTGCTGGACTGTTTACACAGCTTCATCAGTTTATTGTCTGTAGCCACACCTCTCAACTGGCTGGATTGCAAGAATGGCTATAGTTTGGCTCATAATATTGATCTGTGCATCATACATCTTGTATTTTTCTGGTAAATTACTATGATGATATGAAGATTTCTGTCTCTAGGTAACGACACAATACATTTCAGTGTCAGATGTCAGAAATGTCAGAAAATGCCTGCTAAAACAAACCCTGTAACTCTAGCAATGTCCTTTTTACTTTTGAGAGGTATGGCTGTAGCACATAAAACCCTGGACTGGAGTGGAACTACCTCTGGAATGGAGTCCCACTCTTACTATAGAAGGTCATACTGGGCATGCTCCTACACTTAAAGAATCACAGTCCATGTCTGAACCCACATTGCACTATATAACTGTATTGCGCATATATGTCTTTGCATACAGACAGCTATGTACACCTTAACTGTCACTACACACACCTATCAGACAGGAGTACCCTCAGCTAGCTGTAGGTGGCCCATATGTGATATATCTTCACCTGTTGCGTGTGATACCCAGACATATATATGTGCAACAGATAATATGTCAAGCATACACACACACACACACAGACATGGGGAAGAGAGAGGCAGACAGTGATAGAGAGAGAGAGAGAGAGAGAGACAGGGAGACACACAGAGAGTGAGTCATACACAGGAATACACTGAATGGCATAGAGTGATATTTTGCTGTGGACAGTGACATACCGGTCATAACCAGTTGCACTTGCCAGCATGAAAGTGAGCTCCATTGTGTAATAGTACTGAAGTGGGGGTTGTAATATCACATCACCTGCCTGTGTGTGTGTGTGTGTGTGTGTGTGTGTGTGTGTGTGTGTGTGTGTGTGTGTGTGTGTGTGTGTGTGTGTGTGTGTGTGTGTGTGTGTGTGTGTGTGTGTGTGTGTGTGTGTGTGTGTGTGTGTGTGTGTGTGTGTGTGTGTGTGTGTGTGTCTGTAGGTTTAAGTATTAAGAGGCCATTTCCACTAAGTGTATTGCCCTACTTCACAAGATCTGCTGATGTCATTCACCTAGAAGTACCTTTGGACACTTGTCAGCCCTATAAGCTTTGTGGTGTGTGTGATAACTGTGTAACACTGTAATACAAATAACTGGATAGGTAGGGGTTCTAATCTCAGTCCTGATAAATGTTAGTGTGTGTGTGTGTTTGCTTCTAGGTGAAACAGTTTTAGGCCATTCCCACCCAGTACACTTACCACTGCCCTACTTTAGCAGTCCTGTTGAGGTCATTCCCCTTAGAAGTACCTTTGAACAGCCCTCATCCCTTTAAGCTCCATGGCACATGCAATAGCTACATAAACATGTAATACAAATAACTAGATAGGCAGGGGTTCAATTCTCATCTCTGGCAAACGTGTGTGTGTGTGTGTGTGTGTATAAGTGCATGTAAAAGTGTTTGTAGGATACAGTAGTTTGAGGACTTTCCCACCCACGACACTTCCTAGTGCCATACTTTAGCAGTTCTGTTGATGTAATTTCCCTTAGAAGTACTTTTGTACAGCCCTCAGCCCTATAGGCTCTGTGGTGTGTGCAATAACTATGTAACTGTATAGTAAAAATAATTAAATAGGGAGGTGTTCAACTCTCTGTTCTGGCAAATGTATGTGTGTACGTTTGTAGGGTAACATATGTTGATGCCCTTCCGACCCTGTTCATTTCCCATTGCCATACTTTACAAGGGCTGTTGCTGTAATTCACCTTAGAAGTACCTTGGGACACTGTTAAATCCTATAAGCTCCATGGTGTATGTGATAACTGCCTAACACTGTAGTATATATAACTAGATAGATAGGGATTCTAAACTCAATACTGGCAACTGTGATACTGTGTGTGTGTGTGTGTATGTGTGTGTGTGTGTGTGTGTGTGTGTGTGTGTGTGTGTGTGTGTGTGTGTGTGTGTGTGTGTGCATGTGTGTGTGAATCATATTGTGTGTGTGTGTGTGTGTGTGTGTGTGTGTGTGTGTGTGTGTGTGTGTGTGTGTGTGTGTGTGTGTGTGTGTGATTGGTTGACAATCATATCCTCTGGGGGTGTGGACTATACCATTTTGAGGCATGTACCACCCAGTACACTTCCCACTGCCCTACTTTACAAGGCCTGCTGATGTCATTCACCTTAGAAGTACCTGTTTACACTCTTCAGCCCTCTAAACTCTGTTGTGGGCAATAACTGTGTAATACTATAGTACAAATAATTAGATAGGTAAGGATTCTAGTCTCAATACTGACAACTATAGTAGCGTGTGTGTGTGTGTGTGTGTGTGTGTGTGTGTGTGTGTGTGTGTGTGTGTGTGTGTGTGTGAAGCATATCTCCTGTGGCTGTTGTGTGTGTAGGTTATACAATTTTAAGGCCTGTTGACTCCTTCCCCATGGTATTACTTTAAAGATCCTGTTAATGGCATCTGCCTCACATGCACCATGGTAAACTATACAGCCCATATCAGTCATCTGTACAGATGTACATGGAATATCCAGATGTTTGCAACCTATACGTTGTCTGTGTCCCCTAACAATGGGAATTTATGTGATATCATTGCCAAATATGTCACAGTTACCACAGTGACACACATGCCAGCATCAGACATCATACCTGACTGAAACATCCTGCTGATACACAATCAATTATCCAGGCTTGTAGAGCAATAGATGAGACCAGTCACTATTTCTGGTGGTTTATCCCACCAAACATGAAGGCATTCTCATGATTACTTTTTGTAAGAGGTTATGGGTTATGTCCCAGGCATATAATCTATGTGAAGCACCTCATGTGTATGTAGCACTATAGTACATACAAGTGGTTACATAGGTTTATTAATCTGTCTATTGGCAACCGTGTTAGTGTTTCTGTATGCACATCCCCTGTGGCTGTCTTTACTGTGTGTATGCAATGGCTATACCATTTTGTGTGCCTCTTCCGTCTTGTGAACTCCCCATTGCCAACCTAGCTTCAGCCCATACAGGTGTCATCCACCTTACAGGCACAGTTACACTGTTTCTAACACAAAGGTACTGTGATGCATGCAGTGGGCGCATCACTGTCTAATCTGAGAAGTGTCAACTCTATGTGCATGTGTGTTTCAATGCATGTCCCCATGCAGCAGTGTGTGTGTATGTCAGATGGCTCTACCATGTTAAGGGCCTCTGAGCCCAGCATTGGCAATCCTTACAGCCTCTGCAATTGTCACCCACTTGAATAGTAGTGGCAGACACTGCAAAACTACATTACCTCCATGGTAGTTGTGTTATGCATCTAGCACTATCATTTGTAAGGCTGGGCAGGTAGGGGCTGTGCTCAGCCCTTCAACAGCTGCCCCATGTACAGGACTATGACTCTGTGTGCACTACCAGCACAAGAGGCCAGACTTGAATATGAGATAGCAGAGACACATGCTGGTGAATGTCAGGTTAGACTAACACAGGCTGACCTATGCAGGAATACATACCCCAAGCCTGTCATACACAGTACCATGCATACCCACATCAAATGCATCAAGGTTGAGTGGATGGAAATAAATGGCAGGGGAAACAGATGCTGATAGGTGAATCTGTTGTGGTTAAAGTAATGGCTAAGCTTGTGAGGGGCTTAGTGCCAGTACTCAAGTAATCTCCTCTGTATGTATGAGCCTGTGTTACTAAAGAACACCCAGGTGGCTGTGTCAAGGGGTATGTGTGCAAGGCCACACGTCTGTCCCAATTGTCCCTCATACACTGTTGCATGCATACATAACTGGTAAACATGTACATATACAGCTGTACCTTGGCTTTGAAAAGGTCACTGTGTTTCCACTTGGTTATACTCATCATTGCTACTGTCAGCAGGCCTACAGCCTGCAGACACACAAACACCTAGAACTCCAACAGAATACAGTATGTGAGACTACAGTCAGTCAGCAGTGTTAACAACAATAATGCATCATGGCTAAAAAGGTACATACACATTGATGTGTACTTATACTATTGCCAACAGACAGCACCTTACCCAACATTACATTACTACACTGTACTATATTCATCCTGTGCATCAGACCCATATTAGCATGTACCTGCATTGATGGTATGGATAATAGGGATGTGGCACAGATATCATCATATGCACAGGGTGTGGTGTGGGTTTCAGAGGCCTAGACTGGGTCATATGGTTGACATTGTGTGTGTGTGTGTGTGTGTGTGTGTGTGTGTGTGTGTGTGTGTGTGTGTGTGTGTGTGTGTGTGTGTGTGTGTGTGTGTGTGTGTGTGTGTGTGTGTGTGTGTGTGTGTGCACAGACATTGCATGGTCGAGAAGTCACAATGTCTCACCCCACTGCCTATCCATAACATTGGCAAAATGATGTATGGCATCACAAATGCCATGGAGGTTGTCACACATGGCAGGAAGCAATGCATTCATGAACCTGAGCATCTGTCTGGTGTTGTAGTCAGTACACGCATATGCCTCCATGACAGACCGAAACATGCGCCCGGTGAAACCTGCTGTGACACATGTGACAGGGGCTTGATGTGCAACAGTCCTCCTTCGAGCACCCCCGTCTATCTGCCTGTGTGTGACCTTGCCTGCTGTCTAGCTTTGGCTAGTGTCTACACTCACACTTGCCATAGTCACCACACTAGTCTGTTCCATGCCACCACCCTCCAACTGTCCATTATCTGTTGCTGCTGGGGACTGGGTATGAGTGGGCATACTGACTGTGTGCAGGAACATTGTGGGTGAAAATGGGATACCAACCAATGGCACAGATCTAGCCCCTGACAACTCCACCTGTGCCTCAGTTTGACCACCATCATGATCAGAGCCTAAGACACTGACATCAGGTTGTGAGGGAGAGAGACACTAACCACCATGTTCACCTGTGAGGGGAAAACAACATATGTAAATTAATACCCTGCAGTATAATGTTTGTTGATACACACACACACACACACACACACACACACACACACACACACACACACACACACACACACACACACACACACTCCTGGTAAAGTCTGGCACAGCTTTGCTACCTATGGGCCCTTCAGCACAGACTTTAATGTAGTTTTGACTGCCACAATCCATCTCTTTAACAGCTACTGTAAGGCCATCAACAAAAGGTGACAAATCCTACAGTGTGATGGGCCAATTAGCAAAATGGTAAGTGTGACTAAGACCAAGGCTATTGGAGTGAGCTATACAGTGACGCCAAGTGCATATACCAGTACTGTAAGAGCTGATTTAATGCTATGCAGACAAGACACAATGACAAGGTTTAACAATATGTGATAATAACTAATGAAGGCACAAGAGAATACTTTATCAAAGTAGTACCTATACAGTTCAGACTCACAAGGATTCATTTCAGACAACATTGCAGGACAGTCTGCAATACATACAGGAAACATGTAAAGTACTAGGTGCATAGGTTCATAGGATGATACTAGGCTATTGTCCCAGATTCCCTCATAAGCATAGTCCAGACTTTTGCCCATGTCCCTTCAACTTCAGCACCTGTTCCCCTGTTCAGCTGGGACACACACAGGATCCCAGGGATGTCTTTTCTGTTTCCCATGCAGTCGTCCAGCTTCTTTTTCAAGAGGGCTATAGAGGTACTCTGTTAGACATGGGGAGGGATTGTATTTGCAGTGTATTGTTTGGGACACAAATGTGTCCCACCAACAAGTACTATTCATGTCACAGACCAGGTGAGGGTCTTGCGTGCGGGTTGCATGAGTGGAGTTTGTCTTACTGATATGCAGAAATGCCATCAAGGCTGGTTTGGAAATGGCCTTGTATGCCAGACACAGGACACCTATGATCAGTCTGTATGAGACTGAGTAGAGGGCCAGGGCTTTCAGCCTATTTGTATTAAATACGTGTTGCAGGCCCTGGATTACCCCGGTCAGGAACCTCTGTGGTCTCTGCAACTGCTGCATTTACTTGGCAAGGTACACATCAAAGGAGACATTGTACTCGGTAATAGATCTGATAAGGGTGGAGTACAGGGATGTTGTGGCCTCCTGGTTCTTGGATGCATACCTTATTTGTGAGGTGTGCCATGTAGACAGCCTTCCATACAATGGTGCCAACACAGTGGGAAGTTGTCAGGTTGCCATCAACCTTAGTTCACAAGTAGCCTCATACCTGAGTGCATGTTCAGTACATTGTTATTGCTGTCATAATTAGTGTGGATGACATCTACCACAACAGGGAAAATGATGCATCTCCTGGCATTCATTTTGAGGCAATGCTTCTGGCACTAGTCATTAATTTGGGTAAGGGCCTCTTGGAGGATGCTCACATCACTAGGGCAATGTAAGACAGTGGCCAGCTTGCAGTCATCTGTAAACCTGGTCAGCCACAGACCACTGGTTTTGTCTTGAACCTCAGAAATGTATATCTCAAACAGAAGAGGGCCCCAGACTGATCCTTGGGGTACACTGCTCTTTATGGGTCTGCTACTAGAGGTGGCTTCCTCTACTTTGACTGAGTGGGTACTATCATTGAGCCAGTTTACTACCCATCTGGAGACATATAGGTTGATGCCTAGCTGTGTAGGCTTATGTATCATGGCCAACTGGGGATTATTGTCAGAGGTTGTGGCTAGGTTAAGGTAGGCAGTGTGCACTGTCTTCCCCTTGTCCTTGTGTTTGTTGACTACTTCAAAGAAGTTGACCAAGTTTAAAAGGCCTGATCTCCCTTTGACAATACCACACTGCATGGGCTCAAGCATTTTGAGGTTGCCAATGTCCCTGTTTATAAGGTCCTTGATAATGCCTTCCATGCCCTTGCAGATTAGGCTAGTTACGCTGATGTGCATATGATCAGCTAGATCAGTGGATTGCTCCACCTATGTGTAGAGGGATGACAGTGGTTGTCCTCCAAGCAGATTGGATGACACTGGTGCTCAGGCTTTGGATGACTACAGTGTGCAATGGAGCTGAGAGCTCATGCCTGAGTTCATATAGGATACAGCCAGGGATGGTATCAAGCCCCATGGAGACTTCAGTTTGTTACTTTGAGAGGGAATTATGGATCTGCTCCCTGATAATGAAGGGAAGGGGGCAAGTGCTGTGCATTTCCATGTGTACTGAAGGGGGACGGGGGGGTGAGGTTTTCACTTAGCCTGTGTGTAGCATGGTTGGCTATATCTATGCCATATGTGTAAGTGGTGTGATTGACCACCACTACAGAGCAGATTTGGGTGTTGCCTCTGAGATTGCAGACATATGTGAGGAAGGCCTTGTGACTGGCCTTGTTGGATGTGTCTAATTTGCACTCAGAGTTAGCCTTAGAGTAATTCACTTGTGACCTTATTTGCTTGTTCAGACAAATGTGAGAATGTTTCCAGTTTGGCACCTGCTCCTTATTGGCCCTGTCCAGAAATATTTCCACCTATTATGGAATTTGTGCATTGCTGCTGTCCACCACAGGGGTTTACTCTACCTTGAGGGAGATGATTTTGTCCTGTCAGGTATTGCTGAGTCCATACAGCTATGTAAGTACTCATATTGTATTTTGTTGTAGGCTTGGACACTACTGCTAGTTCCAACTGAAGAGACAGTGGCTGTAAAGCTACTTATACCTGCTCTGATGAGATTTATAGTCAGTTTTAGAAAAGCTTTTTTTGTTTGACCCTGACAAGGGGGGGGGGGCAGGGGAGATGGTGACATCAAAAGTGATGGCTATATGGTCAGATTTTACCAAGGAGGATGACACTGTAGGAGTGCTAAAGTGGTTACTCGTGTTAGTTAGGAAGAGGTACAAGATATTTCCCCCTGTCTTAGGGGTGTTGACCAACTGATCCAATACAATGGCATTGACAAAGCCTATGAATTTCTGTGCATTCATGTTCAAGTTGAATAGGTCATGCACACTATATTTGGATAGTTAAAGTCATCCAGGAGTGCAGTAGATGGTTGAATCCTGACAGATTCATGCAAGTCCAGATAGGTGTAGTGGGTGTCCTGAGTCATGGTTGCAGGTCTGTACCTAGCTATGATTTGAATAGGTGTTTTGTCAATAGTTAACTGCACTTGGGATGTCTCCCATGCATCATACTGTTTGACCAGCCTGGAGGTGTGTATGTGTATGATAACATTTAAAACTCCACCTCCTTTGGCTTTGCAGCCCTCCATTTGTGGTCTGCAAGTATAGTAGGATGAGTAACCTGGCAAGGTTAGTGTGATCTCCACAGCTTCAAACCATGTTTCAGTGACTGCACAAATGTTAGCATCCTCCAGGAGAAGGTACACTTGCAATGACATTAGTTTCATGCTAAGAGTCCTAGCAGTTAGCAACATTACCTTTACATTTTGTTTATAATAAGCTTTCATGCAGGTAATGTTCTGCTCATGACTTTGCATAAAAAAGGCACTATGGGGAATGCAAGTGCCTTTGCCAGAAGCCTAAAGCCCATGGGAGACAGATGAAGGCCATTTCTGGCAAGGCATTGTGGTCTGCCAATCATGTACTGTCATGTGACTGAGACAGCAAATATTCCAGACTCTTAATGTGATTGCATCTCTCACATATTGTGTTCCTAGGTGGTAATAGCACAAAGTTGTCTGCGTACATAAGGCAGTGGCTACACTGTGTCAAGATGCCCATATCACCTGGACCACCCATGAGGTAGCACAGGAAAGCACAGGAAATTGTCCATCCATAGTTATTAGCATCTGTGGAAGACTGGTCAGGGATAGTAGAGTATGTACTATCTCAGACAGCACCTATAGGTGTGAGTATGGCTTGATAACATCAAGACAGTACCTGCAGGTGAGGGCCTCACTCACACAGGAGTGCAGGTAAGGGAAAGACATGCAACTGAGATACCTCTCAAAGTGTTAAAACTGCACAAAGGCACAAAGCCATATACATGCTGGGTTTAATTACCACAACAATGATGGTATAACAGGAACACTGGTAGTAACCGATCAACCCTTGTCCCAAAGCTCTTAGCTGAACATCCTATGGAAGATCAGTGCCAACCAGTCCACCTACTCCCATTAGGTGCAGCCAGGCCCTGGACATCACTAGATGGTGTAGCAGGAAACACAAGAATAACATGAACAGATGTGACTGCAACAAGGCCTGTAACCAGACTATGCTAAATATATTTAAAATCTTTTTACATCAGTGTAACATAGGTGAACAGATACACACTTAAATAGCAAACAAGAGCAAATGAATTTCAACAGATTAACCAGTTAACCAATAATAAAGGTCAGAACAGAGCCTTGTTCCAGCACTCTTCAGTCACACAACTTCTAACTGCACACTTCTGCCACTTGGGTTCAGTGGAACCATCACCAAAAGAGATGGCCTGGATTACTCTTCAGGTTATAGAAACAAAGCTATATTCAGCAGGTCATGATGTAGTGAATGCTACATTAAACATGGTGTGCCAATGTCAGACTAATCCAGTTCAAATGAGCAGTCACAATGAGCCTTAACCTTCAAATTGTAGCTCATAAGGGCATAATGTAGCCTACCCTCCCACAGCAGTGCAGGCCACAAACCTACAACATGTAATGACTTGTTATGACTTCAGTATTTGCTGATTTGCCAGTGATTTGCCAGACAAAATACAAATGTATGAGACATTGACTACAAGTAAGAGGCAAACATGTGGTCAGTCTGCAAAACTCTGGACAGTTGAAAGGTATGAGCTCAGTATATAACATACAGTTCAACAAACACTTCTGTGCCAGTTGTTTACTATGCACATACCCTATATAGGTCTCTTACATTTGTAAGATAAGCATATGTATCATAGTAACATTCACAGGTGACATATGAATATTTATAACATTGCAGGTAGATGGGCTGGCAGTGTCATAGTCAGTATTGGACAACAGACACTGCAGTAGTAGTCATATGTGAGCTGACCTTTACTGGGGTGACTCAGGGGCCAGAGCTGTGATCTACATCACTGCAGACAGAGCCAGCAGGGATGGCCATAGGTGCTGGACAGCAACATGTGTGTCCCTCAAGTCTTGTTGAGACCTATTGATTAACTTCCTGTTTTACATTATTGCATCCCCCTTCTGAATTCCATTACATGCTTAATTGATTGACATACCTGTTATAGTGCTGAAATATTTTCTCAGAATAATGCAAATGTTTAGGTTTGTGAAGTTGCAGCCTGTCTTTGTGTAGAAAGGCTCAGACCTGTTTAGCATAGGCAGCAGCTTGCCTTTTGTACATAATGCTCATGTGCAGGTGATGGCCTCTGCACCAGTTGGTGTCTCCCACTTGCTAATTGCATCCAGTACAGCTGTGTTGTCTTTCCATTGGCCAATGCCATAGCAACACAGTGCTATAATTAAGTCTTTCATGTGGGCCTTGCCCCTTTTCCTTGCCTGTGAGGAGGACATTATGGAGATGTGGGGGGCTACAGCTTCACAGAAGGCAGGTGGAAATACCTCTTAGAACATGAAATGTGGAGAAAGCCCAACAAAATGAGGGGCAAAGTTCCAGAATTAGGTACAGATTTAAGTAAATATTGATGTTGTACACTTAGAAGATTGGTAGATTAACAGGGTTCGTCTGGACATGCATTTTATGCGTGGTTTGATATCTGACAGTGATATGTATATGACATACCTCTCAACTGTACTGATTTTTGCAGAATATCCAGAGGTTTACCTCTTATGTTTGGTCTGTTCCTCAGACAATTTCTGTTTTGACAAATCAGTAGGATAATGTGAGGATTGAAATCACTCAATAATAACATCCATTTGTGTTTCAGACTTCATATCCTTCAGAAAAGTTATGTTACAACAAATCCTGTAATACCAGCAACTTTTTCAGTTTGTAACAAAATTATTTCAGATATGTCCCTATTTTTGGCCCCCTGTCCCCCAAGTATGTCAGGCTTTGTCCAGATGTCTTGCAGTAAGAGGTTCAGAGATATGGTATATCATTATTTAGTGACTTCACTCCTAATATCATCCCAGTGATTTAGCAGGCTCCCAGAAATGTTATGAGGCAGTGCCATAAATATGGTCCCAAACCCTGGACATTCTGTGGAAATCTTTACAGCTGAGAGCTATATATGTTTGGCCATTGTTAACAGACTGTCAAGATTGTGTAGCAGTGTAGTGTGCACATGTTTGTTGGGCTGAGAAGGGAGATGGGAAGATGTGAGCATCATAGATCCTTTTCTATCTGATTGTGCATGCTATTATAGCTGCTGGTGGTCTATCAGCTATATATGTTTGTAGGGGCAGACTGAGAAATGTCCTGTTATACCTCAGGATTCCCAGTACACTGTGACTTGGGGCAGCACATGTAGGTATAGTGTGTGACTGGCAATCAGGATATGTTTGTTCAAACAGTCATTATACTCTAGAGTTCAGTCGGGGTACTGGTATGTCACTGTGACTGTAGTGCAAATGTTTGTGGGTGGACAATTTCTGACTGATGTCTGCTTTTTACTACAGTTACATCCCTGTAGTGCATGATATTTTTGCAAATGCATGAGTAATTCCCCAGAGCTGATTTGGGGTAGTGTTATGTTGGTGTGATTGTAGTTCAGAAGGTGCTGGGTGAAATGGGAGGCAGCTCTCACTGTTTTTTTCCCTTCTGTTACATGACTGCAGTCATACTTCTCTACTGTCCGGCCTTCTATACACTGTCCAGATGCGTGCCTCATATTTTTGGTCTCTTCCCCATAACAGTTGTGGGTTTCTGGGTATAAATATGGATATATATATATATATATATATATATATATATATATATATATATATATATATATATATACATGGTTCCCCTTCACAGGATCGAATGAATGGAAGTTCGAAACCCATAAGCTTCAGACCAGAATCTCGAACTTCCATTCACTCAAAATTTTGAATGGAAAGTTTAGGGCTTAAAAAAAAAGAGTTCACTTACCTTTTTGCAAGGGACAACGTCCCCCAGCATCCTCGCAGCTGAATCTAAATGCTCCATGACCGCACTATAGTGGAGGACAAGGAAATCTTCCGGTTTGCACTTACGCATATAGCGCAAACTGGAAGATTTACCTGTCCTCCGCTGTAGTGCAATCTCGGAGTAGGAATATTTAAGTAGGAGGGGTGTGGAGGGTGCTGGTGAGTGCAAAAACATTAAAAATGTGTCTTTTTTTTTTTTTTTTTAGTTCCCCTTCCCATTTTCAAGTTTCTGTAAATTTGAGATTCTGGCCTCGGGCTTATGAATTTAGAGTTTACAGAAATTCGGTCATGTGAACGGGAACCATATACACACATGTATATTATATATATATATATATATATATATATATATATATATATATATATATATATATATATATATACATATATATATATATGTAGAGAGAGAGAGAGAGAGAATGTGTGTGTATATATGTATATATATATATATATATATATATATATATATATATATATATATATATATATATATATATATATATATATATATATATATATATACATGCATACTATGTATGTAGTGTAGGTTTATGTGTGGGGAGAAGGTGTGTGTTTTTGTATGTTTGTGGTGTCTGGTTAATGTAGAATTTGCGCTTTTGGGATTTCGAAATTCTGAGATTTGGTATTTAAGGATTTCGGGATTATAAAGTGAATCCATATATATATATATATATATATATATATATATATATATATATATATATATATATATATATATATACAGTTCCCCTTCACAAGATCGAATTCCTATAAACTTGAAATTCATAACCCCGAAGCCAGAATCCCGAGTTAACAGAAACTCGAAAATGTGAAGGGGAAATAAAAAAAAAAAACATTTCTAATGCACCCCCCACAGCCCCCTACTTGAATATTCCTACTCCGAGATCGCACTACAGCAAAGGAAAGGGAAATCTCCTGTTCCGCGCTATATGCATAAGCGTAAAATGGAAGATTTACCAGTCCTCCAATATAGTGCGGTCAGGCAGCTCTTAGATGACAGCTGCAAGGCTGCAGGGGGACCTAGCCACCTGCAAAAAGGTAACTGAACTCTTTTTTTTTCTAACCCTAAACTTCCCATTCACAATTTTGAGTGAATGGAAGCTTGAGATTCTGGTCACGAGCTTATGCATTTCTAGCTTCCATTCATTCGATCTTGTGAAGGGGAACCATATTTATATATATATATATATATATATATATATATATATATATATATATATATATATATATATATATGTAAACAGTACTAATTCCACATATTTTTCCCTAATGTTGGATGACCATCCTGCATGACATATTTACTGAAGCACTGGAAATTCCCACCGCTCAGATGGTGTACAGGTACATTGCTGTGATTGTAATGTTTTTTTCATTAATATTAAATGACCATAATGGATGATATGTTTGCAAAAGCATTCCAAAACACCACACCTTAGATGGTGTAGTGATGCATTGCTATGATTGTAGTACACAGTGTACTGGGTTTGAGACTTGGTAGAGCTGATTATTTTGTTGCTGGGCAGAACAAGTGCTTAAAGTAAGCAGTTGTAAGCTGGTTTGGGCAGTTTTGCTTGAAGCTGAGCAATGCTAACAGATGGGTAGGTCTTCTTAGCTTCGCTTAGCAGCGCTTATACCCGCTTACACCCACACTAATTTTATATAAAGAAAAGAAAAAAGGGTGATAGGAAAGTAGTGAAATTGGGGCAAGCAGGGGGTAAAACATTAGGAAAAGCAGCTAGGGATGTGCAGGATGGGTGTATGAAAGGACCATAGCTCTACATTTCTACTGCAGCAACAGTTGTGACAGATTTGGAAAATTTGGAATTTACAGCCTCACACCCCACAGTGAGGGGAGTTGGCAAAATATATTTGTAGAGTAATTTGAGTGCAGATTGATTTATGGCACTGGACATGGGGGCAAAATTATTTTTTTAGAACTGGTGCCTTTTTTTTTATTAAGGTGAGAGTGGGATGTTGGGGTTGGGCTGCAGTCATGTTTGGGGAGGTAGGTTGGGTAGGATATGTTGCAATCACTGACAGACAAGACACACACAACAGCAGATGGGGCAGTATATGACACATGAGGGGACTAAAGACCTTGGCCGGGGAGGGGGGTTGGGAATCTGAACACCATGATCCCCCCAAATGGATACAGTGGGACTGAGGTCCCCACCTATGGGCAGTCACCACTGCACCTTCATGGCCCCAAAGGTGGCTGTGCTGGGGGCTGGACAACAGGGGCAGCCTGCCCCACCAGGTGCACCCGATTGCCCTCCATCTAGTGCAGCCATCCATCCAACTCAGAGCAGAAGATGCTGCACACCACACCCCAGAACTTGTGGCGGGTGACGAGCTCCTCTCCACTCCCGTGCCCGGGTGGGGACAGGCCCCATCCCCTGAGGCAGTTCCACCCAAAGGTGGTACAGGACCAGTAGAGGAGGAAGTTCCAGGTTGTGATCATACATGCTGGGGCCTGGTGCCATGGCCAGATGAGGTGGGACAGGTGGATTCACCGGGATCTGCCTTCACAAATGTGCTATGGTGTTAAAGTTTTCCAAGATATATTGTTTAGTCATGAACAAAATATTTCAAAATTAGTTATAACAGCATGCATGGGTGTTGCAATTAACCCAAAACAACAGATTTGAATCAATTGCATAACAAACAGAGCACATGCATAAATGGAACAACAGTAAGCATTGTAACAGCATGCCAGTTAAATTGACAGCAACAGGCCACCAACAATGGTATTTGAACAAGGTATGTTAATATGCAACTAATTAAATATATGAACAAAAATAGAACATAAGTCTCAACATTAGATTTTGTGAAAAACATACCCGTAGTATATGAATAATAATTAGTGATGCAGATGGGTCTGTGGACAGAAAAAAGTCTGTTAACAATTGTATAGGCTTCTATTTTTCACAGCAGTACTGCTCAATACTTTACAGGTCTGCTCTCACTTTACATCTACCTATGGCCCATAGATTCTGTAGCACATACCTGTTGAACTGTTGACCTGTATTGGTATGGGGCAGACTGGGACAACTATGGCTACTAGAGGGGGCTTGTACATGTCAGGGTTACATACTTGACAAAGAAGGGGTACCCTGCACTGATGTGTGAGTGTGCTACTGGCATACTTTACCTGGACTCCTATCTGTGTCCAAGATGATTGACAGCAGTCACAGTATGACATTTGAGAGACGTGTATCGAGAAGAGTGCATAGTGTATGTACCTATCCTGCTGTCATTTGCAGGTATGGGGTTGGACAGTGGGAGAGTTGTACATGGTGTATTTGTATACTCTTCATACAGCTACTACAAACATTTCTTTACCTGTAAGATGAGTGAAAAAATATCTTTTACCACTATCTGACTGTTTCTACAAATATTCAAGACTACTTGAGTGTATATATGCACACATCTCAGTACCACTCCCTGGATTCAAACCATGTCTGGGTATGCTAAAATGAACAACAAAGTCATTTCTCATCAGACTGAGCTACTGAGAAACCATTGTATTTTGTTTGACTGATTTCTACATAATACTCTGTGGGTTAGACAGTCTGGCCTTGTAATACTGAGATTCATGCATGACAGATAATTTACTGTGTATTAATCCTTTGAAATAATCCAATTTGGAAAGCAAAGGTTAACACAAGGCAGTGCTGCAGGGGACACACTATAATATATTACACATTACTATTCAGGGTTCAGATCTTAGTGCATAACATATTTCTTCTTCATTTCTATCTTGTTTTACAGATCCACAATCTACTGTTTTGCATAATAGCTGGTTCTCAGAAAAACCTCAGTTAATTCATGTTGTCAAAGCCATATCTGCTGTGATGAACCTGTACACATTCTATTTCTATAACAACATACCAGAGTAAACACAACAGTTTGTAGTATAAGTATTGGTTTACTTATATGACACAGTGCTTTACTACTGCATATCCTGTAGATCAATATTAGTCTGGCAAACTTTTATTTATTTGTTAGACACAGAACACACTACAATTACTGGCAGTAAACAATTTACTCCTTCTTATTTATTTCACTATATACTGCAAGGTAGATCTGTACTCACCAGCCTATTGGTGCAGCCTTGTCAGTCTGTTGGCATGGGCCTCGACGTTGCTAGCCCTCTCTGCTGCAGCTGTAGGGAAAAAACAAACATTATGCATACCTGTCTATCACATACTCTGGCTAGAATTTGGTAAAGCTATGGATGAGATACTTACAAACTACTGGAGCATTCCGTGCCCGATCATCTTGGATCCATTGGGCCAAGAGTGCCCCCTTCCTATGCCTTAGGTCAGCATAATGATGTAGTACCTGCTCACCAGTTTGGGAGATTCCAGTGACACTGGTGAGGTCACATGCCAGATGGCCCCAGGTATCCCCTTTGTACTGAAAGCTCTGGCACTGGCCCTGCAGCAGTTTGTCATCATAGTGTTCTACGAGGAGTCCAGCCATGATCCTGGACTCTAGAGTGCCCCAGCACTGTGCCCAAAAGTGCGCTTCCTCTCCAACGCCAGACATGGTTCCTGCAGAGATCAAACTAAAACAGGTTATGTCTGTATTCCCTCCTGTGCAGTTTAAATAATGTATTCCCACCCTTTGCCTTCATTGGACCATTTTGAAAATGCTAAGCTCAACTAAGCGGTGCACAAATCTGGTAAGCTGAGTTTTACAATGCATAAAGGGGTAAATGCTGAGCACTGTTTAACAGTGCGCAAAATCCACTTAGCTGAGCTGACTGCTGCTTAGAATTTATGTCTAAGCAATGCTTAAACTGACTAAGCATAGCTGAGCACTAATAAGCATTGCTCAGTTTTTATTAAAAAAAATCAGAATTGTAAATTAATTAATCATTACTGACATATTATTAAGTGAATATGATTTACTTTACATGACATCCCTCTAAGTGCTTAAATTACATTACATTGGGTTGTTACTGTACTGTATGGGACACTTGTGTATACATGGATAATTTCACATGTTATAGACACTCACACTTCCATTATGAACCAGCTACACTACCCTGGTTAACAAATATCAATTACTGCATAATTTAAAATAAAAAAAAATTTTAACAATGCTTTCCCATGTAAAAATAAAGGGCCTAACTTGGTACTCAAACCGTGAATGACTGCATGCAAAGGCGGGACTCTAACTACTACACTATCTTACCAGTAAGGATTTTAGCTATACATTTATATTTAGCTCCTATGAGATGTTTAAGCAATGCTGAGCAGTGGGCCGTAATGTGCAAACCCACTCAGCTGCACTTAAACTTTATTTGGAATGGAAAAAAATAAAATTAATAACAGCACTTTAATTACATCTAGCAGTACTACTTGTAAGTCATATTTGGAAATGCACTACCTGTCATTCTATCAACTGTCTTGGGCAATATCAGGATTGAAGTCACTACATAATGACATACATTTGAGTTTCAGACTTCTAATCCTTCCCTACATGTTATGTTGATAAAACCCTGTTCTTCTATTAACTTTCTTAGTTTGTAAGGGCAATATTTATAATCTGTCCCTATTTGTCCCCCTATGATTTTAGGCTTTGCTCAGATTTTTGCCTGTAAGAGGTTGGGAGGCATGCCCACCATCATTTAGGCTTTGTCCAGATTTTTGCCTCTAAGAGGTTCAGACGTATGGTCAAAGTGCTGTATGGAACTTTTGCAATGCATTGCTTCCTTTTTACATTCCTGCTTTCAGTGTACATGGACACTGAAAGCAATTAAAAAGTGCCGTATGGCACTTTGACAATGCAGGGGGTGTGTGACAGTACCTGTCACATGCACCCTCCATTGATTCCTATTTAAATTCCTGCTTTCTGTGTCCGCAGACACAGAAAGCAGTTAGAAAATGCTATATGGCACTTTCAGAGTACAGGGGGTGTCTTGGATGTGCGAGCACTGCTGAAACATGCCCCCTGCATTCAGTAGTGTTTGTGTCTGCAAAGCCGTTATGAGTAGTGTGCCTTTATTAATATGTAAGGTGCACTGCTGTTATGGCTATGCAGAAGCAGACACAATTCACTCCGTGTAGGAATAGCACTATTCCTACACAGAGTTTATTGAATCCTGGGGAATTTCATTTATTCTTTCATTCCATATAAGATTAAATACATGTTTATCTTTTTTTTAATACATTCTTTACTTCTATTTTTATACTATCCATATTTAATCATGTCCATATTTATCTTATCCACTTATTTTATTATGTAGTTTTCCCAATAAGCTTTTACTCTCTTACATTTCAAAAAACACTTGTTCCATAGTTTCTTCTTGATAATGTGAAATAATTCAAGAAAATCCGCAGGATTGAATTATTTCACATTTCTACTGTTGACTTCCACTGCTACCTATTACTTCCACAGTGGCATCATTTGCTTTTATTTCTTCTTGATAATGTTAACATATTCTACCACTTTTCTTTTTATATGGGATATTTCTTTTTGCTGGCAATTTATTTATTACCAGTCTCCTCAAAAATCTTGACATTCTACTTTCTGATTACACCATTTGTTTCTTACTTTTTATAGCTTTAATTTTTTCATCTGTTAGGTTTTCCCAATGGTTCAACATAGTAATGTTTTATCATTACATTCTTATACCATACTTTTCTATGTTTTTCTGTATCATCAGATTTTATTTTCCACAAACATATGTTCTTGTAAGATTTTATTTCTTCATTTTGACACTATTTTACTCTTTTTTACCATACACCAAAATATATCATACGTATACTTATTTTATATATTAATACTAATCTCTCATCTCTTTCATTTATTTATTTATTATGTATTTGTCCTTTGTTAACTGGGTTAGTCCACTGGGCTGGGAGCCCATTTTCAGTGGAGACCTGAGGAGAAAAGCCCCATAAACACATGATGAAAAAGATAATTCCAAAAATAATACACATATATCATAACAAAACAAGTTACACTGCACGTTTAAAAAAATAAAAAGGGCAAGATAAATGACATGTAACACCATTAATGCCTTCTAGATAATCATTAAAAGTATTGACAAAGTTCCACAAACACAAGATAAAATGGATGATGCAAAAAAAATGATACTCGTATATCATAACCATAACAAGTTACATTGTAAGTTTAAGAACATTAAAAAGGGCAAGATAAAGAGACGTGAGTAACAACATTAATGCCTTGTAGAAACCATTAAAAGTATGCATTTTGTACATGTACAACAAAATGATAGAGGTCGAGGTTCCAGGTTTGAGATAGGTAGCATTTATAAAGTAACCTGCCTATAGTTTTGTTGGACTTGCAGGTGTTCCATAGTGCTTGGTCAGTGCTACACAAAGACTGAGCAGGTTTGTAGAGGGATAGGAAGGTGGACAGGGAGAGAGTTTTCAGGTTTGTAGAAAAGAGAATGTGCAATTTGTAGCTGTGAAAGTTGGAGTAGCTATGGGAACTCAAGTCACTGAAGTTTTTTTAGTGCAAGGCAGTGATTGGATTTGTAGGTGAGATTAAAGGCATATCTGGCTATCTGGTTGTAGGTTTGTTCTAGTTTGCTTAGGAGATTTGCTTGGATGTGTGTGAATATAGGGGAAGCATAAAGTAAGCAGGGGAGGAGATAGGTTTGGGCAAGTGAGGTCCTAGCGGTGTTAGTTTAGAATTTTTTGTGTCTATATAGCAAACCTAGTTTTTGATTGGTCTTTTTGATGGACTGTAAGATGTGATGGTTACATTTCAGTTGGTTGTCAGTTGTGATTCCTAGAAGTTTTGTAGTGGAGTGTGCATAAATATTGGTATTGTCTAGAGAAGAGAGACTGAAAGTCATTTTAAGATGGGATAAATATTTTGGGAGGAAAAGGAGGAGTTTGGTTTTCTGTGGGTTAAGGATTAGTTGGTTGTCAGTTAGACAATGTTTGATGATATTAAAGGAAGTCTATGTGAGACAGTGTAGGTCAGTGGGGTTGTCAGAGAGGTTGATAATGGTAGAATCATCAATGTATTGGATTAGTGAAGATGAGGTGCAGACAGAGCAAAGATCGTTAGTGAAAATATTAAAGAGAAGGATGTCAAGGATGGATCACTGGGGGATGCCAGTTTGGATAGGTAAGAAGGATGAGTAGGAAGTCTGGCATTTAACATATTGTTGTCAGTTATTGAGATAGCTGGAGAACCAGAGGATAGTGGAGGTGGAGAGGTTTAGTTCAGATAGTTTAGAGAGAAGTTTAGGGTGGGAGATGCTGTTGAAAGTTTTACAGACGTCAAGCAAGACACATGATATAAGTTTATTGTTCTCCCTTGGTTCTGCTACAGTCTGGGTAAAAGATAGAAGGGCTGAAGATGTGCTGTGGTGAGGTCTAAATCCATGCTAAGAGGGGGTAAGGAGGTTTTCATGAAGTAAATAGGATATAAGTTGCCAATGAATACATTTCTCAAGAATTTTTGAAAGAAGCAAGAAGATGGTTGTTGGTCAGTAATTAGTAGGTTCAGTGGAGTTACCTCCCTTGTGAAGTGGAATAGTACAGAAGGATTTCCAGATCTCAGGGACTGAGGATTCTTTGACAGAATGGTTAATAAGAATTGAGATGGGATATGCTATAGAGTCAGCAGCAAGTTTAAGCAATAGTGGGGGTAGGTTGTCAAATGAGGGTAAGCAAGGTTTCAGTTTTAGCAGAAGAGATTCGATATAGGCAGTGGAAACAGCTTTTAAGAAGAAGGCTAATTGGGGCTTGGTGGTCGAGGGAATTAAAGGTAGTTTTTAGCTGTTGTCTGGGGGGTTAGTTTTCTGATAGAGACTATAAAGTAGTTATTTAGAAGAGTGGCACTTTCAAGATGGGTTTTGTCAGGGAGGGGGTTGGGGATAGAGGGTTTACCAGGATGGAGTATACTGTTCAGAGTGTGCCAGAATTTTTTTGATTAGAAAAGTGAGTGGATTCGTCTTCTTGATAGAATTTTGTTTTGTCCTGAATAATACGTTTTTTGGTGATGTTTCTGAGTTCTTTATATTTAAGGAGGAGAAAAGGAGATTTTTAACTTAGACCATTGTTTCCAGGTATTGTCTTTAAGTTTCATGGAGGAAAGGGTATCTTTAAAGAGCCAGGGGGTGGGATTTGGTTTGATTCTAATTTTCCTAATGGGAACTAGGGCATTTAGTATATTTAGGAGAATTTTGTTAAATTCAAGAATGGCATAATTTAGAGAAAGGTTATACAGGTGAGACCAGTTGATCAGGGAGAGTTGGTAGTTAAACGTTTCTGCATTGAATTTTGACAGATTAGGGCACTTTCTATAGAGGTGGGTTTTGGGGGGGGGGTTGAGAAGGTAGCCTTAATATTGAGATTGGGAATTGATCACTTATTGAGTCTGGTAAGGTGGTGGGACTGTTTTTCTGCTTGGGGTTGGAAGTTACGATCCAACCAGGTATGGAGCTGGTGTTTTTGTGTATGTGACTGGGAGAAGAAATAAGTTGACTGAAGCCAAATAGGTTAATAGAGAAACTGGGGGTGGTTGGGTGAGAGCTTATTCCAATCAATATTAACATCACCTAGTATGATTGTTTCATATGATATATTTTGGGAGCTGTAAGATAAGATATTTTCAAGGATTGGAATGTTGTTGCCAGGGGGTATGTAGATAGAGAGTGTAGCCAGTTTTTTTATGAGGGTTGAATGATAGTTAAGAAAGATAAGGTCTGCCTGGGAAAGTCTGAAAGTGGTAAGGAGAGGGGGAGAGGCTAAGTCGTTCTGAGTATAGGATGGTGACACCTCCTCTTTTTTCAGAAAGTCTATCCTGTCGGAAGATGTTATATCTGGGAGGTATAATTTTGCAGTTTGTAATATGTGGTTTTAGCCAAGTTTCTGAGAGAGTTAAGATGTGGGGAGAGTTATCTACTTTAACACTTTCTACAAATTTAATGAAGCAGTATATATCACTTTCTTTATTTACATACAAAACTCTATTGTTTACTGGGTTAAATCTAGAAACCCATATAAATGAAAAAGAAATCTGCAATAATTCCTTTTCAAATACTGTTGGAAACATAAATCTACTTGCTAAGTATGTATCAAATAAGCATTTTTTTTCTGAATGATAATTTATGTTCTCCAGAAAAGATGGGTTTGTTTTATTTGTTATATTGTTGTTTTCTAACTGAATTCTACTTTACATCCCTATTCCCAAATGTTATACCCAACACAGGAACTCATGCATTGTAAAATATATACCCCCTAGTTTTACATCACCTAAGCATTTACTTTTCTCTTTATTTAAAGCCATTCATATCACCTCTAGACACTCATTTGTGCAAATTATTCATTTTTTTAGCCAAGTTTTTTTTTTTTTTTTGGAATTAGTATAATGCCATCTGCATATGTTAACAGACCTGGACTTCTTAACCCTTCAGGTGTTATATTCCCTGCCTCCTTCATTTTGTAATTTATTTCACATACTGTCACTTTCCTAACTAATTCAAAGAGTATACAGCTCATTGGACATCCCCATCTTGCACCACTCTTCATATGTACATTTTGGCTTAACCAGCCATTTAAAAGTATTTTACTTTGTGTATGTCAGCATATAGTAATAATAATTTCCTAACTCTCTCACTTATGAGTAATAATGAAAGAATATAAGATTCCATGTCCATTTGTGTCAAATACCTTATTAAGGTCTTGTATCGTGATTTTTGCTTTTCTATTCATAACATTATCCACACCTTCTCTATCATTCATAATTCTTGATAACCCTTCTCATTTATACTATATAAACTATCTTCTATAGTATTTTCCATTTTAGTTTCAATTCTCTTTTGTATTATTTTCATAAAGATCTTGTCATTATTATTCAATATTTCTTAAGTTCATAGCTACTTAGCAGGATAATTTTCTTAACAGGCTATTCTAGGCCTAGCCAATTTCCCTCCCAAAGGTGAGAATTAAACACTGTACCTTGTGTCTGTGAAACACCTTAACCATTATTCCAACCCCAGTCATTAGCTGTATGTATTATTTTCATCCATTTCCTTTATATTTTCTTTTGTACTTATCCCTTTAAATTTCCTTTCTCTCTTTTACAATTTTAACAATATAATTATTTTTTTTCCTTTCAAATTTGTCTTCTTCTGTGTCCTCTTTATTTTGTTCTCATATATATATTTTTTCTACCACTTCTAAAATTTCTTATTTGTTCATTTTCTCCTTTCTTTTTCCTTACTCTTGTTTTCATTTTTTCCAATCCGCACATAAATGCCCAAATTTATTACATTTATAACATTTTAATTCACGTTCTTTGCATCATGTCCCATTCCCCCACACATAACATTTTCTTTTGTCCTAGTTACTTATCAAATGTCCTTTTCCACAAAAAATATTTTGAGTTGTTCTCAGTATTTTATGACACCCATATCCCATTCAACATTTATCATGCTTGATATATGTATAATGTTTTCTCTTTCTATTTTTAACCAAATATTATAATCCCAGCCACAAGTCCATAAACCCCCTTTGTCATGAACTTTTTTAATGTACAATACTTCTTTACATAAAGTTTTCAAATGTCTTTTCAAAGTCTCTCTTTCTACCTCTGTTCAAAGTTGCACATGAATTTACCTTTATGCTTCCCTGTTAAATGTTTTTAGCCTATAAAAATTCCTTGGGTTATAGTCTTTCTTTTCTTCATATTCTCCAAGAAAATTTTCCATGAAAAAAGGATCAAATATAATATCACACAATATCTCTTTGTTAATAAGAATAAATGCTCTTACCACATGTGCTTTCACACCCAAAGGAGCTATTAAACTGTACCACACTTCATACCTGTCTAGGTATTCTTTACATTGAATACTTTCTACATATTTCCATTTTTCATTTTCTTCTGCCTTCTTTTTTGCTACTCCACTTTTGCCTTCTTTTACTTTCTCTGCAGATATATTTTTTTTCCATCTCAACACTATTCCACTATTCTTCAGGATTGTCTTTGCATTCTCCTTTTGTATTTTCTCCATAATGCCCCGCCGGGAAACATCTCCTTCCTTCGCTGGCTCACTTTGAACCACCATTTCTTTATGTGAATCATTCTGAAACCCTCCCAACTGGAGAGTTGTAATTATACCTCCACCATTTTCTGAATCCTCTCCATCAGATTTTTTTGAAACAATTCCTCAGAATCTTACAGACATTCTCCAGTCTCAGTATTCACTTTCTCCTCCATTTTATTCACCACTCCATCATCATCTGCTCTCTTCTGTCCCCCTGTTTTGCCATGGCTACCTCTGTGCCTGGAATGGAAACAAGAAGTTCTCTTCCAAAATGTGCCTCACTCACAACAATGATGAGTAAGAGAAGTTCCTCAATGCCCTGGCCAAATTTCCCCTAGCAGTACAAATACATCTTGGATCTCCCCTGAAAAGAGGCAGCAGCCTAGTGAGACAAACCCAGTAAACAAAAAATAATTAAATTTAAATAAGTACCATATCCACAGATGATAAAAGGGTTTGTCCATAGAGACATACTCATTTGAAAGATATATAAATTTGATGGAAGCCTTGTGCAATGGAGTTTGTTTTAATGCATAAATTAGTGGGTCAGTTATTGGGAAGCATTTGCATTAGACTTGTTGAAATGAAAAGAGATGTTTTTAGTGCATGTTTAAACTTGGTGAACATAACAACTTCATATAGGTGTGATTCCCAAATGTGAGGAGTGAGAAAAGAAAATGAGTGTTTGGCAGTCTTTACTTAGATTCTTGATATTTGTATGTGAGGGGATTGACTTGAGAGGTCTCTCTGAACTAGCAGTTAGGGCTCTGTTTAGTAGGTCTGTCAGTAAAATCAGAAAACAATATTTTGGTAAAGAAGTTTATAAATTAGATGCCAGAAGGAGGAGCTTTTGCACAATAGAATGTCCAGTAGGTTTTAGGTAGGATGAATCAGTGATGCTCCAGTTTGGGAGCAAAGGCCAATAGGATTTGCAGATTCATTTAGAATTTTGGAGGAGTTGTGTCAAGAGTGAGAGATGATGTTTCAGTTGTATTAAGACTCACCCATCCCCTTTCAAATGGCTACTGTGTCTTTTATTTGAAAGGAAATTACATTTTTTCCATGGAAAGAATAAGACCTTACTTATTTTTTATTTTGTTATGCTGATATGCCTGTGGATGTTTAAACACTAGAAACAGCCTTCAATTTCAATTATAATGTGTCATTGGGTTGCACAAAACTGTTCATTCACTTACATTTGATTTTAACTTGTGCTTTGATAGAAAGAATATGCTTTTTGGGTGTTGAGCATAAGGTAGTTTTAATAAGCTAGTTAATTAGGTGGTTAAGGTCATCTCCCAGGTATATTTTATTGGATGTACTTTAGGACATGATTTATGAACCAACCTTTTATTGGATGTACTTTGGGGCCTGATTTGTGGATGACCATGTTATCTGCTTAGAATATTACATTAAGTTGAGATGACCTGTAAGGCTGTTGATAAGTAAAGAGAACCTACTCTGCCCACCCTCCACCAGAGTACCCCATTTAAATTTTGAAATGATGGTTGTATAAGAAACTGTTTGCCCAAGAGTGGGTGAGTTGGTGATTGGGGGTAATTGCTGGCTAATGTCACAGGAGATACAAGAGTTATAAGGGAAGTTATGGTAGACTAGATTGAAAGCTTAGATGAGGTCAAAGAAAATTACTTCTGTGAGCTAAACTTTTGTTTGTTAATCTGACAGTCATCAGTCGGAGTAAATAAGACTGGTACAATACTATTTTAAGGCCAAAATTCATGCTATTTGGGAGTAAGTATGACATTTTATGGATGTATTCAGAAACATACACATAGATGAATTTTTCCTGTTAGTCTTACATGGGAGAATTGAAATAGGCTTGAAGTATTTTGCTGCTTTGGAGAAACTATGGCATATTATGGGGAATTTTGGCATAGGAAATAAGTAATACCAGTTTTCAGATATTTGGGATTGTATTGGTAGACAGGTAGAGGTTTTATAGGTAATGAAGGGGGAGAAGGAGTTGCTCTTGGATGAACCATTGTAGTTAGTTGTCTGAGCTAAGAAAAAAGTTAAGGGGGAGTTGAAGTAGGGCAGTGTGGATTGTTTTTCTTCTGTCTTGAAGCAGGAATGGGTGTAACATAGGAGCTCAGGGGGGAAGACGTTGGGTTTGAGGTGGGTCTTGGTGGGATATGTCAGAACTCTTAAAGGAAATTGAGTGTTAAAGGGCCTAGATTAGATAAAACTGTGTTGTCATGAGGAGAAGATATTTGATTTTGACTAGTCATGTGGTTTACTACAAACAAAAATTTATTTAGGTTATTGAAATAAGTTTTACTATGACAACTATAAATATAGTAGCATTTTTTAACCATTTTTTAATGTTGATGGTGATCAATTGATCACCCCCTATTTAATTAATTAATTAATTATTTTTTTTAAATTCACCTATTTATTTATCTATTTATTTGATTAAATGTGATCCTCTTTCCAGGTGTCCCATTCCTTGTCTCTAAATTTATAGAGAGTTTTATGCTCTTTGGTGATCCATTAGTGGGAACTGGCTTTAGAGATGAGAGTTTTGTGGACAAAAAGCTGCTTGGAGAGAGAAGGTTGTTGGGAAAGTAGAAAGTGTGTTGAGGGATGAGATTTGGATGACAAGTGTTCAGTTGATAAACTTAGTTCAATAATAAAGGTTGTGATAATTTCATGTTATGCATGTCTGTGTGAGGGGTCTATATTATAAGCACAAAAGACCTTTTCAGCGAATACGAAAACAGCAACACATATTGTGTGAACCGTGAAAACACCGAATGCCCTAAACCGTGAAATTCAAAATGTCGAATCGTCATAGTTGGCCCTTTTGCGGTATAGCTCCTTAAGGTAACTGTGCAATAATTATGGACCTTAGGGTTAGGGTGTGGGTTAAGGGAAGTGCATGGATAGTAATGTATGCATGGTTTAGTGTAGGGTTAGAAGTAGGGTTTTGTTTAGTGTATGTATGTGGTTTATTTATTTTGTTTGGAAAGGTAGTATGTAGCGGACGGTGGGGTTGGCCAACTATGGCAATTCAAGATTTTCAATTTCGCGGTTTAGGGCATTTGGTATTTTTGTGGTTCGCACAATATGTGTCGCTGTTTTCATATTTGCTGAAAAGGTCTTTCGTGCTTATAATATAGACCCTGTGTGAGTGCTGGGGAGGTTTAGAGTTCAAATGTAATGGGACAGTGGTTGCTCATACATGCGGGATGAACCTGTCTGGATGAGTAAGTGTTTTATGTTGGTGATAACTAGATCCTTTAATAGCGTGGTTGCAAAACATTACACTGGATCTAGTTGGGCTGTTGACCAATTGGGTGAGGCCATAGTCTGATAAGATATCTTGAGTGCTTAAGTTTGAAGGATGTGGAAGCGTATGTTAGTCTCCCATTATTATGGAGATGTCTTGGAGAGTGTGCGAGAATGTATGAGAAAAGCAAGTTTGGAGTGGCTGCTTTGGGGGTGGTATGCTATATCTACTTTTAATATTTTCCTTGTGGGTAAGTGGAACAGTATGGTCCTGTTTGTGTCATGGACAATATTAGTGTCTTCAGAGAGTGTGTGTTATGTTGTTTTATTTGAGGATTAGTGTACCAACTCCTTGCCAGCTCCAGACCTACAGCCGCAGATGAATTTGTAATTTGGTAGATGGGGGGTAGTCAAGGGATTCCTAAGGTATTGGGGCTGTGAGTAACTATGAATGGACCTGTTTTTTTTTTTTTTTTATGTTTTTAATGCTGCCTGCACTAAATAGGGCAGATATAAGTTAATGCAGTTGGATGCAGGGTTTGTTTCTGTACAGCTTCTGATAAGCAGGGTGTTTAATATGGACTGATAGAGGAATAATACATTTTAGGAATTTTAAGGGGTTGCTGAGGGTTCAGTTTTGAATGGGCACATTAGTAATGTGGGGCGTGAGGTTGGGTGAAGGTAAAGTCCTTGTTTGAAGTGGTCTGAGTTGGATGTGTATGCTTTACTGAATGAAAAAGTGGTAACTGGTACTAGTGGAAGGAGAAAAATAAGACTTATGAGTGTGATTTTTAATTTTCACATTGAATTTGTGGAAGATGTGTTGAGTTTCTGTGTGCAGCAGCAAGCACGAACGTGGATGCACAGGAGGCAGGTGTATGACTTTAAGCAGAGTAACTGGAGTCAAAGGGTAGATGAAGAGTTACAATGTCTTTGGAGTGTGTGTGTTATGTTGGATGATCAGGAGGGCTGAGGAATTTGGGTGGGAGGGAAGTGAAGTGAGTCCGAGCTGCCATGCTAGCAGGAGCTAATCAGCCTGTCAAATTAAGAGGGAGGATGTCTACAAAATAAAAAGCTAAGGCTGTGAACAAGCTCTCTCACCTGCTATCTTTACATTGTGAGTATATGTGCATTATATAGATGTTGGTAAGA
This sequence comes from Protopterus annectens, assembly GCF_019279795.1. NCBI lineage: Eukaryota > Metazoa > Chordata > Ceratodontiformes > Protopteridae > Protopterus > Protopterus annectens. The sequence continues at coordinate 352,937,798 of NC_056737.1, read as the reverse complement.
AATGCCATATTGTTTTTGTTGACATTTCGATTTATTCAAGGTAGCAGTATGGCTTCTGTTCTTCCTCAAGAACATGGAGGTCATTGTGGGAAAGTGCTGCAGTTGTGGAATCCTTCTGTTAGCATAGAAGTAGTGTGGATCACATTCAACAAAAGGAAAAAATGTTACATTCAGTTAGAAAGTGCAGTGAAAGTGAATAGTGATTGCTGGATATGCAATTTTGGGATTATTAAAATTCATAAATCTAATGTATTGACACCAACAACACAACAACCAAACAATCCAGTGGTAAAGATCATTTTCAGCCCACTTTGTCTTAAGAAGAAAGATTGTAAAAAAACAAGCAATACTTCATTGAGAAATATATACAAATGTACATCCTAAAAGGACAGTCATTTAGCTGTGAACTAACATTCCATCCTTTTATTAATTTATTTATTTCTAATCTAAAATTAAGAATTGCTGTTGAAGAACAAATACATCTATTTTGCAATCAAAGAGCATGCTTAGAGCAGCAGTAACAAATTTTGAAAGTAATATGCCACGAAGCTCTCCAACACACAAACAGCCATATAAAAAATAAAATCCAAGAAAAGCAGTTTAAACCTGACTGCACCCGAAAGGTTGAAGTAATTGTAAATTATGTCAATATATAGAAGAGGGTGTGAAGCTATAGTTGGTAGATAGAAATTATGAGATTAGATTGAATAAACCCTTTAACTGTAAATCGAAATATGTATGCCCAGCATTCTAAACAGGAAGAACTATTAGAGAGTTTTTTATGAGGGTGGATGTACACTTAAGAGCTATTGACAAGTTAGGTATAAGTAATGCCTTAGCAAAACATGTTAAAACATTTAAAAGAAAAATGCAAGGCATTATTTAAGTTTGCAATAATTGATCAAGTAGATGGTTTTCGACATCAGATTTGATGAAGAACACGAATTAGATTGGAGAGAATATTGTTGGCAAATAAAATTAAATGCATGTATGTACCCTGGTTTAAATGATACAGAGAATTTTAAAGTTGTTTTGAGAAGGAAAGGGTTGATGCACTGAATGTTTTTAGTCACAAGTCTTGTTTATTAAGTATTTAAATTAGATGTTTATGATGCAACTTGGTCTGATGAAGTTCCATGAAGGGAATGGAAGCGCTTACCGGTTGCATTTTGTATTCAATAAAGTATTTAGTATTTTAATTGTTCATTTTTTTTTTAATTTTGAAAGTAAATGTACAATATGAATGCTCAAATATTTTTCTAAAATGTCTGCAATGAAGGTACTGCACAATAAAGCTGCAATAACTGCTATATGCACTCTCCATGATAATATCAGACTCAGTGCTGCTTTAATTGCAGGACTAATTGAAGTAGGATAGGGATGGAGAAAAAAGGGGATGGTGGAGACATGTTCTTAAGAAAATGGTGAGAATAAGAGGGTGAGGGGAACTCCTGTAGACAAAGAAGCATCCAATGTACTAAATAAACTGCAGAGATGAAAGTCTCCAGTCTTCCAGAATAACAATGGGGAAGAGCAGGAGTTCAAAGATGGCCCACAAGTGGGAGCTATTCAGTCTGGGAATATGCAGCATCTCTGAACTCACCAAAATTTTATGGAAAGTCCAGATTTTTGCCTCATATTTTTGGTCTGCTATTCATAAAATGTGTGATTTTCTGTCTAATTGAGGACTGGAGTCACCAAATAAAGGGCATTTTGCATTTCAGAGTTTATATGCATTTTCTGAAGGATACAATGTAAACATAATTCTATCAGTTTAAGTTTTTATAACGCCAGTATTTAAAATAGGTCTCTGATTGGGGAGCTTTGTCCTCCCAGTTATTTTCAGCTTTATCCAAAATTCTTGTGTTAAGAATTTGAGAGGTATGATGTGCACTGAGGACTGACTGCTCACCTGGAAAGTGATGACAACCTGAATAGTGTAGCTCAGATAAGTGTGACAATCAAGAGACACAGATGCTGTAAAATGTCTGCTATTTGGATTCTTACAGGCTGTGGTAGCAAGCACTGCTGTACGAAAGACTCCATCTACCCATGGGCAAGTTTGTACTGTCTGTTATGTTGTTGTCAAATTAATTGTAGTTTCATAGAATGATTTTTGTAGTATGTCAAAGCCTTAGCTGAGTATCATTCATAAAACAGCTGAAAACAGACTAGTTAGAAATTGAGTGAACCTGTAATCAGGGTTATGCAGTGCAGTGTTATCCAAGCAGTGTGTGATCAAAAACAGAATGCTGGACTTTACATAACTCAGTTTTATTTTTAGAAAACAAAAACAGGAGGACTAGAATTTAGCATCCTACAGATTATTTCCGGTTAACCTCTATTTTAGGTCACTACTTTTGAGAAACGTCTATTGGTTTTCCCTACAGATGTTTAAATTGTGGCCCCCTTCCTCTTGGATTCAGAGAGTGTGAATACAGTATTTTATTTTATTTATTTTACATTTGTTTACCGGGCTAGTCTAACTGGATACATGTCCATTTTCAGTAGAGGCCCGGGGAGATAAGCTCCTAGGTAAGACAATGAATTTAACACAATTCTATCTACGGATATAGAAGACAAATACATTCTATTTACAGTGCCAATTACAGGTTATCATAGTAAAAAAATTAACAGTGTAGAATACAGGCATAACAAAGGATGCAGTTAAAATCCCAAAATTTACAGTGTAGAATACAGACATAGCAAATGAAAGTAATATATATTAGGTGTTCTAGAGATAGTTAGTAGAACTAGTTTTATAAAGAAGAAGTTTCTTTAGATGAGTAGATGGGATGGGAAGACCAGAGTATTTAGTGACACTTGAGCTAGTCAGGTTTAGAGCATGGGCATGACCAGTGAGTTTTAAGATGCACTTTCAGATTGTTTTTGAAACAGGAAAGTGAGGGAAGTGTGGAGAGTTCGTTTGGTAGGAGATTCCAGGCTTTTCCAACTATATTAGAAAAAAGTGAGTCACCAGCCTTGTTGTTTGTTTTAGTAGTATGTGCTAGAAGTTTCTGAGAAGACCTTAAGGATTCTAGGTTTTTATAGGGAGTGATTAGTGTGGAAAGAATAGGTGTTTTGGAAGGTGTGTAAAGGGTTTTGTGAGCTATAGTTAGTTGATGGTATTTAATTAGATTTTGTAGTTCAAGCCATCCTAGCTGTTTTAAATTAAGGCAGTGATGGGTTATAAATGGGTTACCTGTTGCAAATCTGGCGATGTTATTGTAGGACATTTCCAGTTTGCTGAGATTATTTTTAGATAGCTTAGTAAAAATAGGTGAGGCATATAGAAGAGGAGAGATTAGATGAGTGTGTGCTATTGTGGTTCGAGCTGAAGGTAGGAGAAATGATTTTATCCTATATAGAGAGCCTAGCTTTTTGTTGACAGTTTTTATAGTATTGTTTATATGGATATCAAAGTTTAGATTATTGTCAATGGTGACTCCTAACAGTTTGGTGGAAGGGTCAGGGGATATAATAGTTTTATTGGTAGAGTTAACTGAGAAATCCAATGCGGGGGGGATTTTTTAGTAGGAGAGAAATTGAGGAGTTTAGTCTTTTTGGGGTTTAAGAGAAGGCATCTATGTGTGAACCATTGCTCAACTGTGTTAAAGACTTGTTGGGTAAGGTAGAGAAGTTCAGAAGAGGAGGGGGCTGAGCATATAAGTGTAGAGTCATCTGCATATTGTATGCATGTGGCTTGGGGGATGGCAAGGTGAAGGTCATTGATGAAAATGGAAAAAAGTAGAGGTCCAAGGATGGATCCTTGAGGGACACCAAGGTTGACTGGCAAGTGAGTAGAGAGAGACTTGTGCCATAGTAAGGCCTGTTGTCTTTTGTCAAGGTAAGACTGGAACCACTTTATGGAGTATGTATCAAGTGACAGGGATTTTAGTATTGTGATGAAAATTTGGTGATTTACCATGTCAAAAGCTTTAGACAGGTCAATAAATAGGGCAGAAGAGAGTTTGTTTAGATTGCGGTGTTTGTTGATACTATCTGTGAAGGAAAGAAGGGCAGTAGTAGTGCTATGTGAAGGTCTAAAACCATGTTGACAGTTGGCTAGTAAATTATTTTGTGTTAGATGGTGAAGTAGTTGTCTGTGAATGCATTTTTCCATGATCTTTGCCAGAGGTGAGAGGAGGGCAATGGGAGGATAGTTGGAGAGTTCAGTGGATTGCCCACCTTTGTGGAGGGGGATAATATGGGAAATTTTCCATAAAGTAGGGATATAACTTTCGGTAATAGTTCTATTGATCAGGATAGATATTGGATAGGCAATAGTTTTAGCGGCTAGTTGTAGGAATTCAGCAGGTAGTTGGTCTGCTGAGGGAGAGCATGGTTTCAATTTCTGAAGAAGGGTTAGTATATATGATGTTGGGATGGGTTGAAAGTGAAAAGAAGGGGGAGAGGTTGCTTTATTAGAAGGTAAAGTGAAGTTGTTAGGTGAGAGCTGACTAGCTAGTGTTTGTATAGTGTCAGTGAAAAAGGTATTAAAATCATTGGCTATATTTATTGGTGTTTTGTGTTCAGTGTTTTGAGGGTTAGGAGTGGTGGATTGACCTGGATGGAGTAGTTGGTTGATACTCGACCAAAATTTCTTTGGCTTGTTTTGACTGGCTTGTTGGGATTGGAGGTAGTAGTTTTTTTTGTCAGATATTATAGCTTTTTTAGTTTGGTTTCTTAGTTGTCTAAAGGTTTGTTGGTGTATAGGGTTTTGAGTTTTTCTCCATTTTGCTCAATGTTTGTTTCTAGCATTGATGTTTTGTTTGGTTTCTTTAGAGAGCCATGGAGCATGTTTGTTTTTAGCTCTAATTTGTCTGGTAGGGGCATGGTGGTTCAGGATGGCAAGGAAGTTGGAGTTAAAGTAACTAACGGCTTCATCTAAAGGTAGGTTTTGTAAGGGTGACCAGTTACATGCTATTAGTTCCATCTGGAAAAGTTCAAGGTTAAAGTTCTTTTTAGATCTGATGTTTTTAATGGATGTTGGAGAGGGAAAGTTGGTTTTATGTCTGATGATATAGGTAAGAGAGTGGTCACTTAAATCATCAGGGAGGTTTCCTGAGTCATAAGTATGAGGATGATGGTTAACGAGAATCCAGTCTAATAAGCTTGATTTCTTGTTGGATTTATTTATCCTGGTAGGGGAGGTAATGGTTTGGGAATACCCATATAGGTTTATATGGCTTAAGGGGAGGTTGCTGTAGAAGCAGGTCCAGTCAATATTTGTGTCACCTAGAATGATGGTTTCTTGAGGCAGGTTTTGGGACAGCCAGCAAAGTATATTTTCCATGGTTGCTATGTTATTACCAGGAGGTAGATATATACAAACAATATAGATGGATTTGGCATTGTTAATAAGAAGTTTGGAGATAAGAATTTCTGCATTGGAGTCTAGAGGTGGTTTGCAGTTATGAGTGGTTAATTGTAAGCTAGGTTTATATAGGATAGCAACTCCTCCACCTTTTTTGGAAGTTCGGTCTAGTCTTAGGATATTATATCCAGGTGGGATGATCTCATTGTCTTTGGTTGTAGGTTTTAACCAAGTTTCTGTTAAGCAGAGTATATCAAAGGAGTAGATTTCAGTTAGGGCTTGGAGTTGAGTTACTTTATTGTTTATACTGTATATTAAGATGAGCAATAAAAGCGAGTTAGATTGTTTGAAAACGGCTTGGGTAGGACATATTTTGGAGTTGAGGGAGAAAAGGAGTTGTTGGGGGCCCTGGGTTAGGGTGGATGTCACCATCCTTTAAGGAGAGTAGTAGGTTTAGATAGTATAGGTTATGGATTCTGCTGTAATGAGATAGACATTTCCTGGGGTTTAGGTTGTTGTATTTTGTGTGTTGTGTTCTATGATATTTAGGAAGTATGTAGTTAGATGAGAATGTTATATTAGCATGGGTAAATTGTAGATGTGAGTTTGGAGAGATGGTTTCTTTCTTGGGATAGTTTTGGATTGGGTCTAGTGGGTTTTCAAAAAAGGTGAATAGATGGGTGAGGATTAAAGGAGGTAGTAGTGAGATTGTTAGTAAGAGTGTGATAAAGGGTGGGATGTGTTGATTATTCATTTTATGAGTAGATACTGGCTATTTGATGGTAGAAGCTTGAAATGTACTGGGAGGAGATGGGAGAGTGGGTAGTGTATGTTGTGAATGGATAGGAGAAGCGAAAGGGTAATATTAGGATAATTTGGTAACAGGAGAGTGTGTAGGGTGAAAGGATAGAGAGAAGAGTGTTTATGAAGAGGAAATGTAAGAATACGAGGTATGATAGGATTGAAGTGGGAAAAGGAAGATATGTGGTTGGAGAGTGATGGGAGAAGTAGGGGTGTGGTTGGGGAGTAAGTGGAGGAGGAATAGGTGTGGTTTAGGAAGTATAAAGGTAGGGCCCTTGGGGGTGGGTGGGAATTGGGGGTAGGGAGAGGAGCGGAGTGAGCCTGCAGGGCAAATGAAGCAGGTAGAAACAGATACTGAAACAGTCAAAGAAAAACAATCAGCTAGGCTAAATCTAGTGGTAGAATGGAGTAGAAATAGGGCTAAGTGAGTCTCTAGTCAGGAGGTTAGAGGTGGAAAGGAAAAACAAAGGAGAGAGAACTAGAGAGGTGTCAGTGGTCAGTAGAAATGAAGGAAGAAAAAAGTAACAGCTAAGTAGCACTTCGGGGACTGCTGAAGTTCAGAGCTGGGGAAAGGAGGTAAAAATGAGAGAAAAAAGGGGGGGTAGTAAAATATCTGGAGATAGGGCAACACCTAGTGGACGATTCTAGTATTGCAGGCTAGATTGGGAGTGAGTAAGAATGGTAGCGTACAATAGGAGAGTGAGTAAAAGCGATAAAACAGGAGGGTATCTGTACAGGTAGGAGGGATAGATAGAAAAGGTAATGTATGGGGGAAAAGCAAAGCCTGCTGGCTATCCTAGCTCAGGCCTAGGTATACATATATTTTGGTATAGTCAATAGAAAGTATTTCTTGTAGGAATTATTCAGCAGACATACTTTACTGTTATCCTTGATAAGGGATTGTCGGCTTGATATGTAAGGAGGTGACCCGCTGATATGTGGAGAGCGTTCTTAACTTCCTGCCGACTAGCACTAGAAGCCCTAGGTGGGTAGAGTTACTTAGGAGGCAAGAGAGACAAGATAGGGGGTAAGAGACATATAAAAAAGCAAGATAGAACTTCACAAAATATTAGTATTCAAACCCTGTCACAATTCTTGCAGTATCTAATGTATATTACAAAAATCCATGATGCATAGTGAGATTAACAGTCATACACAGGGACATAACAGCTGGTTAGCAGTAATACATAATTAAGACTTTGGTCGCAGCACTATAAGATTATTTGTATAGCAAATATATTGATATAAACAGCAGTTAAAAAATAAAAAACAAAATCTGTTCCAATTATCAGCAGCAGCTAATCTAATGAAGTCAGACTATGTAAATACAAGTAGGGACTTTGCAGACAGCAATAAACACATTACAGAGCTGTAGATAACAGCCAGTAAATATCGAAAACTGATTAAAGCAATTCTGTTCTATACAGCAACAGCAGTGAATCGAAGTACATCAGAGAATGTAAATGAATTTAGAGACTTGCCAGCAGCAATATAAGACAAGTTTAAAAAATAACAAATAAACAGCCCTTTTTATTAGGGGTACATTTAGTCCTAGCCCTTTTACTTATCCTCTATGTGTATGATTGTGTGATTAAAAACCCTTTACTGGCATTTAGGGGAGGAGGAGAATTTAAGAAAAATCCTCTTGGTAGTGTTATGTACGTAGAAGCATTTCAGTAGCCTCGTAGCCTGCCTGTTATTTGTAATTTTTATGTTGATACACAAAACCTTCCTTCACAGCATCTGGTAAGGAAATCAAACTTGGAGGGAAATGCCCCCTGAT